>NC_057801.1:708527530-708559407 GCF_018294505.1 Triticum aestivum
CATGGGCGCCGCCCCTCCCCGAGCCCATACACACACACACAAGCATGATGAACACACACACACACACACACATATATGTATGAATTAATGCATGTATATATTAGTATATACGTATTTTGTATGTTTAATTAGTTTAGATTATTTAGATTATTATTTTTTCACTATTATATATGTATGAATGCATGTTAGATGGATATAATTAGTGTTTAATTAGTATGAATTTTTTTATATAATGTTGTTTTTCAGTTTTTTAATGGATGTATAGAAGTTGTGTTTTCTGTTTTTAGTGTTAGATGCTTAATTAGTATGAAATAGTATATAGATTTTTGAAATAGTAGAAATGTTAGAAATCTTAGTTATCAAAATCCAATCATTTAAAAAATATTACTTTTTGCGGGCATATAGCTAGTATTTGTTCTCGATGATGCCCGGCCCGCATCCTCGCCGTTGACCCGTCCGCGACGACGTCCAGCTGACCCATGTCCGGGACTGGGCTCCGCCGGGCTGGCACTGGGAGGTGCTGCCTGGAGGGGCGCGCCGCTTGATGAGGAACCCGGCCCCGGGTCCCGTCGTCGACCCTCATCTCGTATGGTGGTGTTCGCGTGGGCCAGTTTCGGTGCGGAGGGACCCGGCCCCGCCGGAGGTGGTACGTCGCCGTGTCAGAGAGGAGGACGAGCACGTCCATCGCTACATGTTACGTTAGAGGGCGGCAGGTTCTCCAATACCTGGCAGTATCTTCGGGGATCTCACTTCAGCTATGATCCTGTGAGGGTTCCTTCTCTTTGGGTGTCCACCGCCCGCGCTGCAGGAACCGCGAGTGTCCTAGATTCTTCTGTAGTATTCGATCTTTAATTAGCTAGCCAGTGATGTACTATTCAATATTATATATTATTTGAGACGATGTATTCGAGATTATATCTATTATTCTAGATGAAGTATTCGAGATTATATCTATTATTCGAAACGATGTAATTTGAATACTAAATTGTTTTATATTTCTTTTGAATTAGTTAAATAAAAGCTATGGCAGACAATACCGACAGAGAGGGAGAACAGACCATGTTCGATATGATACGCAGGCCAGATGATGACCAGAATGAAGAAGATTATGACGGCTCCGAATTTCTAAACAACACCGGAGAGGGTGATATGATATTCGATCGCGACAACCAAATTGATGAAGTCATGAACTACGATTATGACAATGACGAAGAACATGTTGATCCTGAAACAACAAAGACCGGCGAGGTATATATATTTATATAAGCAGGTATCTGGTGATCATCACATGTTTTAAATGACTTGAAGATATATGAATGAATCGATCATTGTTCTTTCAGCCATCTGGATCGAGCAAATCTTCAGGCAAAAGGACGAAACGAGGCCCGAACAAAAAGTTGAAGGAGGGCGTAAAGTACAATATCGAGGCAGTCAGACCTAATGGCGAACCATTAGCGCCTAAGAAGATTGCGGACAAGTTCGTTCGTCAGTGCAGAGTTCTTGTGAAGGACCAACTCCCGATATCCCTTCAAGAATGGAGAGAGCCAGCAAAAGACAAAAGACAAAAAGGCAAAGAGGACGCTGCTCCACGTCCAGATGTTACTTTTGTCGACAAGAATCAAAAAGATCTGCTTTGGGATACTCTCATGGAACATTTCACCCTACCAGATCATTTCACAGAAGCAGATGTGCAGAAAGTCAAGGACGCTGCTCTTAGGAAGATGGCGGTTGCATTCAAGAACCACAAGAATCGTGAATGGGACAAGTACGTCAAGGGAGGAAGGAAGACTCTAGTATTCGAGGGAACACTAGAGAACCAACGTGCTCATTGGGACGATTTCGTGAAATTCAAGGATTCGGAATTAGCTAAGGAACGGTCGAGAATAAACAAGAAGAATGCCGAAAAAAGGATAAGTTCCATAAGCTGGGGCCAGGTGGCTATGCGGTGGCAATGCCTAAGTGGGATAAGTCTGAGAAAGAGATGGAGGATGCAGGTGCCACTCTGGTTACTAAGAGCTGGGCCCCCAGGGTCAGGACTTGGTTCTATGTGCATGGGGGGGAGTTGGACCCGAAGACAGGCAATGTTTCGACGAGGGCAAGTCTGAAGGGAGCCGACGATGCGATACTTGTTGCAATAGAAGAGGCACGATCGGGGGTGTTCCAGCCCAACAGAGAGAAGGACGAGCTTACGCGTGCCCTAGGAAATCCTGAACACCCGAGAAGAAAACGAGGCAAGGGCGCTATTCCGTGGTATGAGGGGTTTTCAGACTGGAACACCGACTACAGAACCCGTGCGAGAAAGAAGATTGCGGAGGAGAAGAAGAGGAAGATGGAGGAGGAGCAGAGGAAGCGGGACTATGAACGCCTTCAAGGCCTAGAAGCAAGTCAAGCGGAATTGGTAGTCAAATTCCAGCGACAGCAGGAGCAGATCGACTCACTTACCCAGCAAAGGGGGTCTCGGCAGCTGCAGCAGCTAGCGAATGATCCAGCATTGGATAGCACCGCCCCATCCATGCCGAGAAGCAGCGTGGGTTCCGCCCGGACGACGCAATGCTAGGTAGATACCCCGTGGATGACATCATGGAGAACACTAGCTGCGAGCTACACGTCAAAATGAAGAACATATCCATGAAGGTGGCGGACGACGTTGCTTTTACAAATCCCCCCGAGGCAACCTTCCATTGCAACCCGATTCTAGCGGGCTATGCTCGTGTCTTGGTTGATGAGGTGGTGGACTCATATTCGGAGCTAGAGCTTGAAAGTGCGTTATGTCGACTAGAGGGGGGGTGAATAGGCGATTTTTATGAATTTTTCAATGAGGAATTTGCCGGTGAGGAAATTCCTTAGCGAAGAACTATTAGCAGCGGAATAAGTACTCAGAAGTAAGCATAACAGAATACAAGCATGGTCATCATGATGAAATGAAGACTAGCACAGAGTACAGAAAGCGTAATCACAGGATAACACAAGATGAAGACAAACAGACTGAAGAAATTGAACTGAGGAAATTGAGAAAGTTTTCAATCAAAGTCTTCAAACACAGATATGAACAAACACTCAACACAGTAATGAGGAAATGAAAGGGTTGAGGAAATAGAACCAGTAGGTTGGTGAAGACAATAATTTGGTAGACCAGTTCCAACTGCTGTCTCAGTTGTACGTCTGGTTGGAGCGGCTGAGTATTTAAACTCGAGGACACACAGTCCCGGACACCCAGTCGCTGAGCACGCGGCTCAGGACACCCAGTCCTCACCGTATTCTCCTTGAACTAAGGTCACGCAGACCTCGTCCAATCACCCGTGGTAAGTCTTCAGGCGACTTCCAAACCTTCACAGACTTGGTCACTCGGCGATCCACAATTCCTCTTGGATGCTCTAGACCTTGACGCCTAACCGTCTGGAAGAAGCACAGTCTTCAAAGGTAACAAGCGTCGGATCCACGCAGGATCAATTTCTTCAGTGATGCTCAATCACTTTGGGTTTGTAGGGGTTTGGTTTTGAGTTTTCCTCACTCGATGATTTTTGCTCAAAGTCCTCGGAGGATGGGTTGCTCTCAAATGACAAGTGTCAAGTTCTCTCGGAGCAGCCAACCAGCTAGTGGTTGTAGGGGGCGGCTATTTATAGCCTAGGGAGCAGCCCGACATGATAAGACATAAATGCCCCTCACTGATATGACCGTTAGGTGGATAAGATATTTTGGGACAGCTGGCGCGCAGCACAGCAACGATCGGAAATTTGACTCTGAAATTCCTCAGGGCTATCATGTACCTCACTATGTAGGTAATTCGCACTGACGAATTCCTAACTCCTCAGTCAGAACAAATTCATCAGTGACCGGAAGAACTTCGTCTCTGTCACTGAAGAAAGTGACTGAACTGTATGAGATTTCCAAAGGCTTCACTCGAAGGGATTGGTAGGTGTAGGATTTTGAGTTGAGCATCACATGGAAATTTTTCCTTAGTATTTCCTCGACCCCCTTTAACAGTACAGTGTTTCCTATGACTCAAGAAAGAGAAAATGAAACTACGAAAACAAAAGTCTTCACACTTCATGTTCCACAAATGAATACCAAGTCTTCAAGGTCACACCAATTTCTTCACTTTCAAAGTCTTCAGAAAGTCTTCAGAATATCAAAGTCTTCAGCTGAAGAACTTCATTTTTAGGGGTCGACTTTCTCTATAAATATCAAACTCCTCATAGACTTATAGACCTGTGTACACTCACAAACGCATTAGTCCCTTAACCTATAAGTCTTCAATACACCAAAATCACTAAGGGGCACTAGATGCACTTACAATCTCCCCCTTTTTGGTGATTGATGACAACATAGGTTAAGTTTTCAACGGGGATAAACATATGAAGTGTATACGCTGATATTGAGGAATTTGATTACAAGATATAGTAGAACTCCCCCTGAAGATGTGCATAGTGAGGAATTTGCTTTTGAGGCAATGCACATTTGAAGAATTAATCATGGAGATCTCCCCCTATATCTTGTAATTCATACACGCATTTGATATATAATATGAAGAATTTGAAATGCATGATGAAATATGGTGCCTGATGTAATTCAGCATGCGTGCAATGTCATTAACGAGGAATAAGCATGCAAAGCACAATGCAACAAAAGTATCAGCTCACCATCGGGTTTAAGATTACAACTCGATCCAAATAGAAGTTTCAGAAGAACGAGAGTTGTAACTTAAAAAATGCCCTTAATATAGACCCGCTTGAAGACTAACTCAGATTTCTCCCCCTTTGTCATCAAATGACCAGAAGGATTGAAACTGAGTACTAACGCCCCTGAAGAATTTCAAGTCGATGGAGGAGCGCCAGCGTTGTCGGGGTTGAGGAGCTCGAGCGGGAGAGAGAGGTCGAGCGGAGTAAATGAAGTGAGGAAGGGGAGAGGGGTATTTATAGACACGGTGAAAAACTGTTCGCCCGAAGATTTGGGGTGAACGTGCCCCTGCCCTTTCTCCTTCTCACGACATGTGTCACCCACGTACTGTGTAGTGGAGATCGTGTACGATCGTGGGTGAATAGAATAATGCATCGTGGGATGCGGAACCGTTTGAGCGGCAAAACCGAAAATTTGGATAAGATTTGTTTTAAAGTTTCGTTCGCAATTTCTTCAGCTGACAAGGACACAGTGAAGATTTTGAACGAGTTTCAAATAGAACGCATATGAAGAATTTGTGAATAGATTGAGTTGAGTATAGCATAGAGGGGGAAGGGTCCGATCACATTCACTTAGCAGAAAAAGCAACTTGAAGAAATAGCGATAAGTGAATGCTGTAGAGGACATAAACTCATATATATATATATAGCCAAAAAAACGAAGGAACCAGTGAAGATTTTGAAAAGTTGAAGAATTTGAAAAATTGAAGAATTTCAAAACTGAGGAAAAACTCAAATTGAAGATTTTCAACTTTTTGTGGTGGCGTGACCCATCGTATAAGAATGATGATTTCAGACACCGCGTACACACTACAAGAAATATGTCAACTTATGACCACCACTATTGGTCACTGAAAGGTCACAAATTTCCATTTATGACCTTTTTGTGACCAAAAACAGAAGGTCAAAAGCTGGCCGTCGTAAACTGACTATAGCGACCTTTCTTCTGGAATGGTCAAAGACGTTTACGACCAAAATATTCCTACTGTGGCGTTTTGGTCACTAGCAACCTCCCCAGGCCACGTAGGCATCCAGCGTGGCAAGCTGATGTGGCACAAGATTCAGCCCGGTCCAATTCAGTTTTCTACATGGGCCTAGCCCATTAATTCAACCCATTTGGTATATTTATTTCTGTTAATTTTTATCTGCTACATGGGCCAAGCCCAACTGGTCAGCCCATCAATTTTATGCACGTTTGGCCTTTCAAGAATATATGTACAATTTTGTTCAGCCCATTTCTGGTTTACATTTGGCCTTTTTATACATTCAAATATTAATTCAATCCTGGAGTTGGTCCATTACTCTTTTCAGCCCATTCACATATTCATACATATGATCCACCTTTTTGACAAAATTTGCAAATAATTTCATATTTCAGCACTAAATATGTTTACATCACAGGCCATAAAGCCCTACAAAATAGTATCACTTGTTCCTATACAAAACTATCAAATGATACATACAACAAAACAGAATACAGAAAATTTAGTTCAACAATTTCTTCCTCTTCCATCTTCCAGAACACACAACACCTGTGAAAATAAAGATGCCACAACAAAAATGGAAGGATCAGCCACTAGAAGCATATTGAATACAAGGGAAACAATCAAATTAAAGAAATGAAAGACACGCACTGTGAAAATTTTGACAGCACGAATATTTTTTATATTACCATAAAAAACAGGAATGTAATCTGATTGCACAAGACAAATGGCATTATCACACAGCCGGACGAGCGAAGCATTACCTTGTGAGGAAGCTATAGAAGCTACTCCATGCTTTAACGAAAATACAGAAATACAGAAACTATAGAAGCTACTCCATGCTTTAACAAAAATAAGAAACTATAGAAGCTACTCCATGCTTTAACAAAAATACAGAAACTACATAAGCTGCACATTCAGGTTGTGATACTCCCATCTTCAGTATATGCATGTTGTGATACTCCCATCTTATGCAATTTGACTCACAAAACAAGAAACCACAACAAAACTGATTTTTAACATTCCATGCAAAATACGGTAAATACGTCTTGTATCTACTCCTTGGCTACTATTATTTCAACTGTAAATTTAGCCAGCAATCATCAAAAGCAAGTACAGAGTAAACTAGGACTTTGTTGTAGCTATAGAAACTGAAACAACACACACATCATGGAATTTCATATCATAGCAAACAAATATTTTACCAGAACACAGGGTGTTCTTCTTTGCATTTTAGAAACATGCAAACAAAGGTTTCAATACAATCAAACAAGTGGAGTAGACAAATTTCAGAACTGAATGTGTTCGCACCGTTTGGTTTATTAGCTCGGTTTATTTAAACAAAAGTTTATGTAAAAATAGACAAGTGGAGTAGCATGTGTTTACTTTGCATGCTCAAGGTACACTGGTTTGATGAGAACAATATGATGTGTTTACATTTCAGTACCAGCTAGTGGCGTCAAAAACCAAGTAGTAGCAAGAAGAAGAGAAACTCTAGTAAATGATGATTATATGAAGAAACATGAACTACATTCAGTAGTGATGCTTCCATCATCCTACTATCACGGGTAGAGCAAACTACGGGTTACCATAGTTCCGGAACCATGTACTTCACGAGAGATGTATGTAGTAACACAAGACGCATGGCACATAAAGAAAAATTATTCATTCAAGAGACTAGAAATTATACATACAAGTACTGGTGGCCTAAAAATCAATCTACAAATGATAGATAATAATAAACAAGCGACAACAACATATATTTTTTCATTATATAAAGAGAAACTAACAGACTGAGAAACTAACAGACTATTATGTGCACGCAGATGCACCAAAAGAAACTAAAGACCGTTTATCTTAAGAATTCCACATAGCTGCGGAACATGCTTATCATCCAAGGAAAGAAGCATAGCTTTTCAGGGGAAATCAATCTACAACCCTACGGATATTAGGTCTATCTCGGTACAGAATGAGCATGAGCAATACATCAGGCAGTATATGCGTCTGGAGAGAAACAATTACGACCCACAAGGCTAACAAAGAGTTAACCGAGTCTATCACGAAGGAGCGGCCAGAACCAGTACATCAATCATGAAGGAGCGGACGAACCAGTAAAACGAGAGGAACCGCCCTACAAAAATAAGGAACAAGAGCGATTTTAGTTGTTCAGAATTTTAGTTCTAAGTCTGAAATAGAAATTCATGCTAGAAATAGCATCAAAGTGTATCTAATGAAAGGTGTTGTCCTACAATACACATAACTGGATCTTGGTCGTCGATTTTTGCACCAGACAATCAGTTTAGACACATATTTTACTCCTAGTTGCAACCTATTTGGATCCCTTCTGGCAGCAAAAAATACACAGACAAGAGATTAGTAAGTTAAACTAAGAAACATTAAGCAAAGCAAATGATATGGGAATGCATGATTGATAGTCTGGAAGTGCGTTCTCTGCATTTTACTCATAGTTTTTTTCTTTCTGAATGGTAATTGTACTCATAGTAACACCTCCAGATGTATGAACAACTATTCAGTCAAGCATATGTTCATCTCGAGCTGTATGGTATCATTATATATAAAAAACAGTGCCAATTCAGATTTGATAATCCGTTTCAGATGCTGGCATGATTGATTGATACCAGAAGAAAAAAATGATTGGATCAATCAGGCAGAAACATGCCCTGCCCCCAGATTTGTGCCACCTTTCCCCCTCCTGTACCGAAACTATAATAACCTGGCTCCACCTAACCACCGGCTGATAAGCCAGACCGCTTCAAATCATTGTTGAATCACCAACCAAGAACACCCAGGGGCAAGCCAATTTACAGTTATACAGTTGCATACACCCCGATAAAAATCCCAGAAAATAAAATTCAAACCCAAGCTCTCCCGAATTCCATGACTAATAGAGTAGCAGTAACAGTAAAATCACCAAGGCCATCGCGAATTCACAAGCTCACCTGAGTTCAACGGAAGCGGCGTCCGTCCTTGCAGTACTCCATTCCTTAGCACCACCAAGTCCTCCTCCAATAGCTGCAGAAACCAGGATGACAAATCCAAAATCAGCTCACCTGCTCGGTCAGAAAGAAGAAACAAAGAAGCAAGCGAAAATCCAAGAACAAGACGAACCTAGCGAACAACGCCGTGTTGAGCGTGTTGCCATCCCCCACCGCCCCGTACTCCGTGACCCTCCGCACGTGCTTCCGGCACCCCGCGCCCCTCGCCACAGGCGACGCACCAATGCCGCCCGCGCACAGCGCCAACGCCACCGCCGCGCACAACACTGCGTGTAGCAAGGAAGGAACCAAACCCATCCGTCAGTCTCGATCCGCGCCCGCGCCGGCGCCGAGCAAAAAACTTGCTTACCTGAAGCCCGGGGTGTGCTGCGCGCCGGCGAGAGCCGCCTCAACTCGCCGGAATCGAGTGGAGTAGAGGAGTCGCGCAAGGGAGAGAGAGAGGGCTCGCGAGGGAGAAGGGCGTGGGGGAGGCCATGGACGGCGGGGAGCTCGTCCGGAGGGAGGTGGAGGTGGCGATCTAGAAAGGAGGAGGTGGCGGCTGTGATCTGGAAGGGAGGAGGAGTGGTGTGCGGGGGAGAGAGGGGCTAGGGTTCGCTGCATGGGGGAGAGGGGAGAGGATCTGAGGAGGGAGGAAGAGAAAGAAAGAAAGAATGGAGGCGGGGGGGGTGGGTGGAAAATGTCCATGAGGACAGACCTAGGGTTTCGGCTCAGGTGGTTTTGGGACGTTGGATCCGGAAGCATCCGATGGTGGTTGATGTGTGATCCGTGTGATATGATCATGGTCCAATCAGAACGAAGCAAACCATTTGATGACCTTATGACCAATATAAATTGGTCGTGATCGATTCAAGATAAAAAATTTCATTCCATTTTTCAGTGCTCAAAATGAGTATTTTTGTGAAAGTCCTATCAAATATTTGTTCAAATGATATCATATTTTGCACAAGTTTACATCATGGATTTGCAAACAATATTGACAAAGGGAGTTTTTATTTCCTTTGCACGAAAAATCAATATTCCATTTTTCGAGTGTCCAAACTGAGTTTTATTGTGAAGGACCTATAATATATTTGTTGCAAAATTGGACCAAATCATTTTTCTAAAATACTAGGCCATATTTAATTCAGAATTGACCAAATTATTGGGTGTAAAAAGTTTTGATCCACCTCTGGTGAAAAAGACAAATTTTTGCCGATTCAGTTGGAAGCGGGTCAAATTTGAACTGCGGATGCCTCATAGTTTGCTATTTATTTTTTACAAAAATCATTTATAGGTACAAAAGTATCTATTTAATCAGAGAAACACCAAAAAAATTCCAAGATTTAACCACTAGCTAGGAACGGTCATTCCCGCCATTTTGACCGCATTTTGAAACGGGCATAAAAAATTCAAAAAAAATCAAAAAATTGGGAAACCTTCGCTTTGTGTCATTATATGTGGCCAAGTTCCCAGGAAAAATAACAAACTTGTAATACGACAATTATTTCAAAAAAGTGTTCTCAGAAATGGGCTATCATATCTGAAGATTCATGGCTTTCAAGCCAAATGATCAATCTTATGGCCACATTCATGGCATAGTTTGTTCAAATGATCTTATCTTGAGCACAAGGGTGCATATTGGAATGGCAAACAATGTTGCCTAAGGGAGTTTTCATTTTCTTTGGACGAAAAAACCATTTTCCATTTTTCGAGTGCCCAACAGGAGGTTTTTTTGTGAAGGACCTCCCAAATAATTGTTGCCAAATTGGACCAAAACATTTTTCTAAAATACTAGGCCATATTTAATGCACAATTGACAAAACGGTTGGGTGAAAAAAGTTTTGATCCACCTCTGATGAAAAAGACAAATTGTCGTCGATTCAGTTGGAAACGGGTCAAATTTGAACTGTAGCTGCCTCATAGTTTGCTCTTTATTTTTTCCAAAAATCATTTCTAGGTACATAAGTATCTATTTAATCACAGAAACACCAAAAAAATTCCAAGATTCAACCACTAGCTAGGAACGGTCAAGCCCGCCGTTTTGACCGCATTTTGAAACGGGCATAAAAAATTCAAAAAAAATCAAAAAATTGGAAAACCTTTGCTTTGCGTCATTATATGTGGCCAAGTTCCCAGGAAAAATAACAAACTTGTAATACGACAATTATTTTAAAAAAGTGTTCTCAGAAATGAGCTATCATATCTAAAGATTCATGGCTTTCAAGCCAAATGATCAATCTTATGGCCACATTCATGGCATAGTTTGTTCAAATGATCTCATATTGTGCACAAGGGTGCATATTGGAATGGCAAACAATGTTGCCTAAGGGAGTTTTCATTTTCTTTGGACGAAAAAACCATTTTCCATTTTTCGAGTGCCCAACAGGAGGTTTTTTTGTGAAGGACCTCCCAAATAATTGTCGCCAAATTGGACCAAAACATTTTTCTAAAATACTAGGCCATATTTAATGCACAATTGACAAAATGGTTGGGTGAAAAAAGTTTTGATCCACCTCTGATGAAAAAGACAAATTGTCGTCGATTCAGTTGGAAACGGGTCAAATTTGAACTGTAGCTGCCTCATAGTTTGCTCTTTATTTTTTCCAAAAATCATTTCTAGGTACATAAGTATCTATTTAATCATAGAAACACCAAAAAAATTCCAAGATTCAACCACTATCTAGGAACGGTCAAGCCCGCCGTTTTGACCGTATTTTGAAACGGGCATAATAAATTCAAAAAAAATCAAAAAATTGGAAAACCTTCGCATTGTGTCATTATATGTGACCAAGTTTCCAGGAAAAATAATAAACTTGTAATACGGTAATTATTTTAAAAAAGTGTTCTCAGAAATGAGCTATCAAGTGTGAAGATTCATGGCTTTCAAGCCAAATGATCAATCTTATGGCCACATTCATGGCATAGCTTGTTCAAATGATCTCATATTGTGCACAAGGGTGCATATTGGAATAGCAAACAATGTTGCCTAAGGAAGTTTTCATTTTCGTTGGACGAAAAAACCAGTTTCCATTTTTTGAGTGCCCGAAAGGAGGTTTTTTTGTGAAGGAACTACCAAATAATTGTTGCAAAATTGGACCAAATCATTTTTATAAAATACTAGGCCATATTTAATGCACAATTGACAAAATGGTTTGGTGTAAAAAATGTTGATCCACCTCTCGTGAAAAAGACAAATTTCTGCCGATTCAGCTGGAAGCGGGTCAAATTTGAAGTGCAGCTGCCTCATAGTTTGCTATTTATTTTTTACAAAAATCATTTCTAGTTACATAAGGACCTATTTAATCATAAATACATGGTTTGGTGGCGATACGTCGAGGTTTGGGCGGTGGCCGAGGGCCCCAACTCTAGAGCGCGTAAACTCGCATGCCCGCCGCGTGGTCACCGCGTGACCGTGGCGTTGCCATGTGTTCTGGGCGGCCTAGGCATGTCTAGTGGGTTGGGCACTCCCCAGGTTGGTGCTAGGAAGAAAATTACAACATAAGATTCTCACGAGGAGACCAATCGATGCTCAAACATGAATTAGCAGCCAAGTGTTTGATTAGCGGTACGGGAAATGTACATGGCTAATGGGCGTGAGTTTTGGCTGAGGATGATCAGTTACTAAGAAGACCGTTTTCACAAATTTTCAGCTCAAAAGGAGGAGCCTAGGTGGTACTTGCTTTGCAAACCACCACACTGGACATAAATACGAATGTTGAAGCTCGGCTCAAAATAATGAATGGATTGAGCTGGCATTTGGTGGAGGATGGTTATTTGGGCATAGGAAAGCACTGTAGAAAATGGATACTATTTGGACATGCCAAAGTGGTACTTCCTTCACAAACTGTTACTCTGAGCAGAATAGGAAAATGAATATTTTTGAATTATTTTTGAACTAGGCAAGGAAGGTTTTTACATATTTGACGAAGATATGACCCAAAGAATTTATGAGATTTTTTGGGAATTTTGGGAATGACAGAAATATAGGTTGCTTCACAACCTAGGGCAAAAACTGCCACATGGACATGACACATAGGCAAAACTGATGAGGTGGCGCCTAGTCATAGCAACCCACCACAATTTACAAGGCTATGACCATCTATATTGGTCGTTAACAACTAGAAATAAGGCAGCGGACTAGCACTGTTAGCTTTATGACCATTTCATGTAAGGAAATTATGACCTTTCTGACCAAAATGGTCGCAATGGTTTAGGGTTTGGAGCCCCTCGAACAGCTTTTGACCAATTGGTCTCAAATGGTCATAAATCTATGACCAATTCTTCCAGGGTCACTGACAGAAGGTCATAAGTTGACATATTTCTTCTAGTGACAATTGTCGTAGGGCTCTGAGAATCAAATTCTTCATTAATTTCTTCACACTTAGAGTGTTATTCTTCATTGATTGAAGAAAAACGTTTCTTCATGTGTTGCACATCTAAGTCATCAATTTTGCATAAGTGTTAGGATGTGTGTCCTTTTCAAAGAACATTCGAAGATTCTAAGATATTTAGCTCACACCGCAACTTGCTAAATCTCTTCTCATCCAAGGGCTTAGTGAAGATATCAGCTAGCTGTTCTTCAGTCTTCACGTGCTCGATGGAGATGTCACCCTTCAACACATGATCACGAAGAAAATGATGACGAATCTGAATGTGCTTTGTCTTCGAGTGCTGAACTGGGTTGTGAGCAATCTTGATGGCACTCTCATTGTCGCAGAGGAGAGGCACATTCTTCACGTTGACACCATAGTCCTTGAGTGTTTGCTTCATCCAAAGCAGTTGAGCACAGCAAGAGCCAGCAGCAATGTATTCAGCTTCCGTAGTAGACAGTGATACACAGTTCTGTTTCTTCGAGGACCAACAGACCAAAGATCGTCCGAGGAAATGACAAGTGCCAGAAGTTGACTTGCGGTCCACACGATCACCAGCATAGTCAGAGTCAGAATATCTAATGAGATCAAAAACAGAGCCCTCGGGGTACCATAATCCTAGTGTTGGTGTGTGAGCTAGATATCGAAGAATATGCTTCACAGCCTTATGGTGTGATTCCTTCGGTGCAGCTTGAAATTGGGCACACATGCAAACACTAAGCATTATATCTGGCCTAGATGCACATAAGTACAATAAAGAACCAATCATGGAGCGGTATACCTTGTGGTCGAAGTTAATACCATTTTCATCAGTGCATAGATGGCCTTTTGTGGGCATAGGAATTTTGATGCCTTTGCAATCTTGCATGTCGAATTTCCTCAGTACATCTTTGAGGTATTTCTCCTGAGATATGAATATGCCATTGTGCTGTTGACGAATTTGAAGACCTAAGAATAATTTCAACTCTCCCATCATAGACATTTGATATTCTTCACTCATCATATAGGCAAATTCATCACTATAACGTTGGTCAGTATAGCCAAAGATAATATCATCAACATATATTTTGCACACAAACAGTTCACCATCATAAGATTTAGTAAAGAGAGTAGGGTCAAGTGAACCGGGTGTGAAGCCATTCTTCACGAAGAATTCCTTCAATGTATCATACCACGCCCGAGGGGCTTGCTTGAGGCCATAGAGGGCCTTATTAAGTCTGAAGACTTTGTCAGGATTCTTTGGATCTTCAAAACCTGGGGGTTGAGCAACATATACTTCTTCCTCAAGCTTACCATTGAGGAATGCACTTTTCACATCCATTTGATCTAAGATGATATCATGATGATTAGCATAAGCAAGTAATATGCGAATAGCCTCAAGTCTAGCAACAGGTGCAAAAGTTTCATCGAAATCAATTCCTTTAACCTGTGTGTAGCCTTGAGCTACCAGTCGTGCCTTATTCCTTACCACAAGGCCATTTTCATCTTGCTTATTGCGGTAGATCCACTTTGTGCCAATGATATTATGCTTGCGAGGATCTGGACGTTTGACCAGTTCCCAGACATTTTTGAGCTCGAACTGATGTAATTCTTCTTGCATAGCCTGAATCCACTCCGGCTCCAAAAATGCTTCATATACCTTAGTGGGCTCTGTGATAGAGACAAAAGCATAGTGCCCACAAAAGTTAGATAAATGTGAAGCTTTTGAGCGTGTGAGAGGACCTGGCGCTTCAATGTCATCGATGATCTTGTCAACTTGTACTTCTTTTGCAACGCGAGGATGAGCTGGTTATCGTCGAGGTATTTGATCATTTTCCTCAGCACCATTGTCTTCAGCATTATTTTCAGGTGCGTCAGCTCGACGTTCTTCGCGTACTGGAATGAATTCTTCAGCAAATTCTTCAGTAGGAATGACATCCTCAGTTGCCTTGAACTTGATAGAATCCTCAGGTGCTGGTTCATCTAACACAGAAGGTAGGTGCTCTCTTTGCAAGCCATTAGTTTCATCGAACCGCACATCTACAGTTTCAACAATCTTGTGAAGAGCGATGTTGAAGACTCTGTAGGTGTGCGAGTCCTTTTCGTAACCAAGCATAAAACCTTCATGTGCTTTCGGTGCAAATTTAGAATTGTGGTGAGGATCTCTAATCCAACATTTAGCACCGAAGACTTTGAAATAACTCACATTGGGTTTCTTGTCAGTGAGGAGTTCATAGGCCGTCTTTTTGAAGAATTTGTGAAGATATACTCTGTTGATGATGTGGCACGCAGTATCAATTGCATCAATCCAAAAACGATGAGGCGTTTTGTATTCATCAAGCATAGTGCGAGCCATCTCAACAAGAGTTCTGTTCTTGTGCTCCACGACGCCATTTTGCTGAGGAGTATAAGGTGCAGATAACTCATGAGTAATACCAAGTTCATCAAGATAGTCATCAAGGCCGGAATTCTTGAACTCAGTTCCATTGTCACTTCTGATGTGCTTGATCTTCACACCAAAGTTGGTTGAAGCCCTCGAGGAAAATCGTTTGAAGACTTCCTTCACTTCATGTTTGTAAGTAACAATGTGTACCCATGTATATCGAGAGTAATCATCAACAATGACAAAACCATATAGAGATGCATCATTAGTGATTGCTGAGTAATGATTAGGTCCGAAGAGGTCCATGTGAAGCAATTCGAATGGACGAGTAGTGGTCATGATAGTATTCGCTGGATGCTTGGCCTTGGTCATTTTTCCAGCTTCACAGGCTCCGCATAAGTGATCCTTGAGGAATTTGACATTCTCAATGCCAATGACATGCTTCTTCTTCGCAAGCGTGTGCAAATTCCTCATGCCTGCGTTACCAAGTCGTCGATGCCATAGCCAGCCTTCTGAAGCTTTTGCAAGTAGACACACGGCCGGTTGTGGTCCTGTAGAGAAATCAACAATATACAAATCTCCTCTCCTAAAGCCTTCGAAGACTTTGGAATTGTCAGCTTCCATAATCACAACACATCGATACTTGCCAAAGACAACAACCATATCAAGATCACAAAGCATTGAGACTGACATGAGGTTGTATCCTAAGGACTCAACAAGCATGACTTTGTCCATGTGTTTATCCTTAGAGATCGCAACCTTACCAAGACCCAATACCTGACTTTTGCCTTTGTCAGCAAAGATGATATGCTTCAGATGTGATGGTGATAAGGGAGCATCCATCAAAAGATTCTTGTCACCAGTCATGTGATTTGTACATCCACTATCGAGGACCCATTCAGTGGTTTTGGGTTGATCATCCTGCAGATGAATTAGTGTAACTTACAATCTCATATGCTTCATCAGTGAAGAATATGATATCAAGTTCATCAGATGAATTTCATCAAGCGGTAAACAGATATAGCAGTATGAGGACGTGTGAAATGAAAGTTCATGTCATCATGGTTAGCCTGCATCCTTTCAGGCAATTTTGTCAGGTCCCCAGCAAATTCTTCAGACGTTAAGGCACGTCTGGAGACCTGACCCTGCATAAGAGATTAGTTCTTTTTCTTCACCACCCACAAATTGAAGGGGTGGCAAAGAGTTCATCATTCTGCGAGCATCATACGAGAATGGTGGCATAGAAGCCAAACCATTTTGCTTCACATAAGAGGGGTTAGGGTAAGCATATGAATAAGCAGAAAAATTCTTCGAGGACTTATGAACATAATGATTTGAAGAATAATGTGCATATTCGTAGCCCTTAGCTCTACCCTGCGAAACAGAGTTGTTAGCACGATGATAGTCATATGAGGACTTTGATCCATTGAGGAATTTGATCCACGTGAGGAATTTGGTCCATATGAGGACTTGGATCCATATGAAGAATTAGGTCCATATGAAGAGTTTGTTCTGGGGTTCCTATTCTTCACAGGTGGTGTCATGAGGACATTCACCTGAAGACTTTCAACATAACTTTTGGGAACCCAGATTTTCTTCATAGGGGAACCATTCCTGCAGTTAGTCCCAACATATCTAGCAAATACTTCACCATTCTGATTTTTGAACAGTTTATAGTTGGAGTCAAATGACTCATCAGAAGAATGAGGAGATTCACATGTAAAGCCAGATAACTTGGATGGATCAACTGGAGGTCCCTTTGCAGCAACCCATGAGGTTTTGGGGTACTGCTCAGGCTTCCAATATGTTCCATTAGCATTAAGTTTCCTCTCAAAGGCAATACCCTCTTTCCTAGGGTTTCTGTTGAGGATCTGCTTTTTGAGCACATCACAAAGTATCTGATGCCCTTTGAGGCTTTTGTACATGCCTGTCATGTACAACTCCTTCAGCCCTGCATCGTCGGTGATACTAGCAATGTCCTCAGATGAGGAATTAGTGATAGCAGAGGCAGGTGAAGAATTTGTAACAGTTGAAGCATTTGAACATTCAGGTGAAGAATTAGCAGATTCACGTTCAATGCACTTTAAGCATGGAGGAACAAATTCTTCCTGAGAAGTGTTGATTTGTTGAGCAAGTAATGAATCGCGCTCCTTCTGAAGATCTTCATAACTCACTCTTAGCTTCTCAAGATCTTGCTTTCTTTGAAGAAATTCATAAGAAAGTTTCTCATGATCAGATAAGAGAGTGTTATGATGACTTTGAAGGTTATCAAACCTAGACTGAAGTCTCTGAAGATTTTCAGTCAGGGCTTTAGTGCGATCCATTTCTTCACCTAACATATCATCACTTCTGTCTAGCATGTTTTGAACCTTTTCAAAAGCCCTTTGTTGTTTTACAGCAATCTTTGCAAGTTTAGAGTAGCTGGGCTTGAGATTCTCATCAGATTCATTTTCACAAGATTCAGAGGAGGTGTATTTGAGTACCTTTGCACCTTTTGCCATGAAGCAATAGGTGGGAGCGTAGTCATCATTATCTTCATCAGGCTTGTCGGTGGGGTCAGTTTCTTCAGTGTTGAAGATGGACTTGCTAACGAAAGCAGTAGCGAAGGCCAGACTCGCCACACCAGATTCGGATTCTTCGGACGCCTCCTCTTCCTCATTTTCCTCAGATTCAGCTTCAGAGTCAATTTCCTTGCCAATGAATGCCCGAGCCTTCTTGGAGCTGCTCTTCTTGTGAGATGAAGACTTCGAGGATTTTGATGATGAAGATTTTGACGATCTCTTCTTCTTCTTCGCATCATCAGAACTGTAATCCTTGTATTTATTCTTCTTCAATTCCTTTTCCCACTGAGGACAATCTTGAATATAATGACCAGGTTTCTTGCATTTGTGGCACAGCCTTCTCTTATAGTCACTTGATGAGGAATCACTCCTTCTTGAGGATTTTCCAAAGCGACCACGTCTTGAGAACTTCTGGAATTTCTTCACGAGCAGTGCTAGCTCCTGGCTCAATTCTTCAGGATCACCAAGGCTACTACCAGAGTCCTCACATTCAGACTCAGACACAACCTTGGCCTTCAGGGCACGTGGTTTGCCATAGCTCGAACCATAGAGATCTCTCTTTTCAGCAAGCTGGAACTCGTGTATTTAGCCTTTCGAGGATATCGGCGGGATCAAGAGACTTGTAGTCAGCCCGTTCTTGTATCATCAGACCAAGAGTATCAAATGAGGAATCAAGTGATCTCAATAGTTTCTTCACCACCTCATGGTCAGTGATGTCAGTGGCACCGAGGGCTTGAAGCTCATTTGAGATGTCAGTGAGGCGATCAAAGGTTTGTTGGACATTTTCATTGTCGAGTCTTTTGAAGCGGTTGAAGAGATTCCGAAGAACATCAACTCGAGAGTCACGCTGAGTTGAGACTCCTTCATTCACTTTGGACAGGCTATCCCAGATAAGCTTAGCAGTTTCCAAAGCACTCACTCTTCCATACTGTCCTTTACTCAGGTGGCCACATATGATATTCTTCGCTTGAGAATCGAGTTGCTTGAATCTCTTCACATCGGTAGCGTTCAGTGAGGGTGAGACAGAGGGAACACCATTTTCCACAACATACCAGAGATCGTTGTCAATTGCCTCGAGATGCATTCGCATCTTGTTTTTCCAGTAGGGGTAGTCCGTCCCATCAAAGGTAGGACACCCAGCCGAGACCTTGATCATACCTGCGGTCGACATAACTAAAACTCCAGGTGGTTAAACCAAAATCACACAGAACAAGGGAGTACCTTGCTCTGATACCAATTGAAAGTGCATTATGTCGACTAGAGGGGGGGTGAATAGGCGATTTTTATGAATTTTTCAATGAGGAATTTGCCGGTGAGGAAATTCCTTAGCGAAGAACTATTAGCAGCGGAATAAGTACTCAGAAGTAAGCATAACAGAATACAAGCATGGTCATCATGATGAAATGAAGACTAGCACAGAGTACAGAAAGCGTAATCACAGGATAACACAAGATGAAGACAAACAGACTGAAGAAATTGAACTGAGGAAATTGAGAAAGTCTTCAGTCAAAGTCTTCAAACACAGATATGAATAAACACTCAACACAGTAATGGGGAAATGAAAGGGTTGAGGAAATAGAACCAGTAGGTTGGTGAAGACAATGATTTGGTAGACCAGTTCCAACTGCTGTCTCAGTTGTACGTCTGGTTGGAGCGGCTGAGTATTTAAACTCGAGGACACACAGTCCCGGACACCCAGTCGCTAAGCACGCAGCTCAGGACACCCAGTCCTCACCGTATTCTCCTTGAACTAAGGTCACGCAGACCTCGTCCAATCACTCGTGGTAAGTCTTCAGGCGACTTCCAAACCTTCACAGACTTGGTCACTCGGCGATCCAAAATTCCTCTTGGATGCTCTAGACCTTGACGCCTAACCGTCTGGAAGAAGCACAGTCTTCAAAGGTAACAAGCGTCGGATCCACGCAGGATCAATTTCTTCAGTGATGCTCAATTACTTTGGGTTTGTAGGGGTTTGGTTTTGGGTTTTCCTCACTCGATGATTTTCGCTCAAAGTCCTCGGAGGATGGGTTGCTCTCAAATGACAAGTGTCAAGTTCTCTCGGAGCAGCCAACAAGCTAGTGGTTGTAGGGGGCACCTAGTTATAGCCTAGGGTGCAGCCCGACATGATAAGACATAAATGCCCCTCACTGCTATGACCGTTAGGTGGATAAGATATTTTGGGACAGCTGGCGCGCAGCACATCAACGGTCGGAAATTTGACTCTCAAATTCCTCAGGGCTATCATGTACCTCACTGTGTAGGTAATTCGCACTGACGAATTCCTAACTCCTCAGTCAGAACAAATTCACCAGTGACCAGAAGAACTTTGTCTCTGTCACTGAAGAAAGTGACTGAACTGTATGAGATTTCCAAAGGCTTCACTCGAAGGGATTGGTGTTGGGGAACGTAGCAGAAATTCAAAAATTTTCCTACGTAACACCAAGATCTATCTATGGAGAGACCAGCAACGAGTAGAAAGGGGAGTGCATCTACATACCCTTGTAGATCGCTAAGCGGAAGCGTTCAAGTGAACAGGGTTGATGGAGTCGTACTCGTCGTGATTCAGATCACCGATGATCCTAGTGCCGAACGGACGGCACCTCCGCGTTCAACACACGTACAGCTCGACGATGTCTCCCACGCCTTGATCCAGCAAGGAGAGAGGGAGAGGTTGAGGAAGACTCCATCCAGCAGCAGCACAACGGCATGGTGGTGATGGAGGAGCGTGGCAATCCTGCAGGGCTTCGCCAAGCACCTACGGGAGAGGAGGAGGTGTCACGGGAGGGAGGGAGGCGCCAAGGGCTCAGGTATGGATGCCCTCCCTCCCCTCCACTATATATAGGGGCAGGGGAGAGGGGGGAGGCGCAGCCTTGCCCCTTCCTCCAAGAAAGGGGTGCGGCTAAGAGGGGGGGAGGAGTGCATCCTCCCCAAGGCACCTCGGAGGTGCCTTCCCCCTTTAGGACTATCCCCTTTTTCCTATATCTTGGCACATGGGCCTCTAGGGGCTGGTGTCCTTGGCCCATGTAGGCCAAGGCGCACCCCCTACAGCCCATGTGGCCCCCCGGGGAAGGTGGCCCCACCCGGTGGGCCCCCGGGACCCTTCCGGTGGTCCCGGTACAATACCGATGACCCCGAAACTTGTCCCGATGGCCGAAACAGGACTTCCTATATATAAATCTTTACCTCCGGACCATTCCGGAACTCCTCGTGACGTCCGGGATCTCATCCGGGACTCCGAACAACATTCGGTAACCACATACAAACTTCCTTTATAACCCTAGCGTCATCTAACCTTAAGTGTGTAGACCCTACGGGTTCGGGAGACATGTAGTCATGACCGAGATGTTCTCCGGTCAATAACCAACAGCGGGATCTGGATACCCATGTTGGCTCCCACATGTTCCACGATGATCTCATCGGATGAACCACGATGTCAAGGACTCAATCAATCCCGTATACAATTCCCTTTGTCTAGCGGTATGGTACTTGCCCGAGATTCGATCGTCGGTATACCGATACCTTGTTCAATCTCGTTACCGGCAAGTCTCTTTACTCGTTCCGTAACACATCATCCCATGATCAACCCCTTGGTCACATTGTGCACATTATGATGATGTCCTACCGAGTGGGCCCAGAGATACCTCTCCGTTTACACGGAGTGACAAAATCCCAATCTCGATTCGTGCCAACCCAACAGACACTTTCAGAGATACCCGTAGTGTACCTTTATAGCCACCCAGTTACGTTGTGACGTTTGGCACACCCAAAGCACTCCTACGGTATCCGGGAGTTGCACAATCTCATGGTCTAAGGAAATGATACTTGACATTAGAAAAGCTTTAGCATACGAACTACATGATCTTGTGCTAGGCTTAGGATTGGGTCTTGTCCATCACATCATTCTCCTAATGATGTGATCCCATTATCAACGACATCCAATGTCCATGGTCAGGAAACCGTAACCATCTATTGATTAACGAGCTAGTCAACTAGAGGCTTACTAGGGACATGGTGTTGTCTATGTATCCACACATGTATCCGAGTTTCCTATCAATACAATTCTAGCATGGATAATAAACGATTATCATGAACAAGGAAATATAATAATAATCAATTTATTATTGCCTCTAGGGCATATTTCCAACAGTCTCCACTTGCACTAGAGTCAATAATCTAGTTCACATCGATATGTGATTAACACTCAAGGTCACATCCCCATGTGACTAACACCCAAAGAGTTTACTAGAGTCAATAATCTAGTTCACATTTACCATGTGATTAACACTCGATGAGTTCTGGGTTTGATCATGTTATGCTTGTGAGAGAGGTTATAGTCAACGGGTCTGAACCTTTCAGATCCGTGTGTGCTTTACAAATCTCTATGTCATCTCCTAGATGCAGCTACCACGTTCTATTTGGAGCTATTCCAAATAACTGTTCTACTTGGAGCTATTCTAAATTGTTGCTCCATTATACATATCCGGTATCTCTACTCAGAGCTATCCGGATAGGTGTTAAGCTTGCATCGACGTAACCCTTTACGACGAACTCTTTTACCACCTCCATAATTGAGAAAATTCCTTAGTCCACTAGTTACTAAGGATAACTTTGACCGCTGTCCTGTGATCCATTCTTGGATCACTCTTGTACCCCTTGACTGACTCATGGTAAAGCACACTTCAGGTGCGGTACACAGCATAGCATACTGTAGAGCCTATGTCTTAAGCATAGGGGACGACCTTCGTTCCTTTCTCTCTATTCTGCCATGGTCGAGCTTTAAGTCTTAACTTCATACCTTACAACTCAGGCAAGAACTCCTTCTTTGACTAATCCATCTTGAACACCTTCAAGATCACGTCAAGGCATGTGCTCATTTGAAAGTACTATTAAGCGTTTTGATCTATCCTTATAGATCTTGATGCTCAATGTTCAAGTAGCTTAATCCAGGTTTTCCATTGAAAACACTTTCCAAATAACCCTATATGCTTTCCAGAAATTCTACGTCATTTCTGATCATTAATATGTCAACAACATATACTCATCAGAAATTCTATAGTGCTCCCACTCACTTCTTTGGAAATACAAGTTTCTCATAAACTTTGTATACACCCAAAATCTTTGATCATCATCAAAGCATACATTCCAACTCCGAGATGCTCACTCCAGTCCTCAGAAGGATTGCTGGAGCTTTGCATACTTATTAGCATATTTCAGGATAGACAAAACCTTCCGGTTGTATCACATACAACCTTTCCTCAAGAATCGTCGAGGAAACAATGTTTTGACATCCTATCTGCAAGATTTCATAAATAATGCAGTAATTGCTAACATAATTCCAACAGACTCTTAGCATCTCTACGAGTGAGAAAGTCTCATCGTAGTCAACTCCTTGAACTTGTCGAAAAACATCTTAACGACAAGTCGAGCTTTCTCAATGGTGACACTTACCATCATTGTCTGTCTTCCTTTCAAAATCCATATGTACCTAACAGCCTTACGACCATCAAGTAGTTCTTCCAAAGTCTACACTTTGTTTTCATACATGGATCCTCTCTCGGGTTTTATGGCCTTGAGCCATTTATCGGAATCCGGGCCCACCATCGCTTCTCCATAGCTCGTAGGTTCATTGTTGTCTAGCAACATGACTTCCAAGACAGGATTACTGTACCACTCTAAAGTAGTACGTATCCTTGTCACCCTACGAGGTTTGGGAGTGACTTGATCTGAAGTTTCATGATCACTATCATAAGCTTCTACTTCAATTGGTGTAGGTGCCACAGGAACAACTTCCTGTGCCCTGCTACACACTGGTTGAAGTGATGGTTCAATAACCTCATCAAGTCTCCACCATCCTCCCACTCAACTTTTCGAGAGAAACCTTTCCTCGAAAAAGGACCCGATTCTAGAAACAATCCCTTATTGCTTTCGAATCTGAGACAGGAGGTATACCCAACTGTTTTGGGTGTCCTATGAAGATGCATTTTATCTGCTTTGGGTTCGAGCTTATCAACCTGAAACCTTTTCACATAAGCGTCGCAACCCCAAACTTCTAAGAAATGACAGCTTAGGTTTCTCTAAACCATAGTTCATACGGTGTCATCTCATCGGAATTACGTGGTGCCCTATTTAAAGTGAATGTGGTTGTCTCTAATGCCTAACCCATAAACTATCGTGGTAATTCGATAAGAGACATCATGGTATGCATCATATCCAATAGGGTGCAGTTATGATGTTCGGATACACCATCACACTATGGTGTTCCAGGCTGTATCAGTTGTGAAACAATTTCCACAATGTCTTAATTATGTGCCAAACTCGTGATTCAGATATTCATCTCTATGATCATATCATAGATCTTTTATCCTCTTGTCACGACGATCTTTCAACTTCACACTGAAATTACTTGAACCTTTCAATAATTCAGACTCGTGATTCATCAAGTAAATATACTCAACATCTACTCGAATCATCTGTGAAGTAAGAACATAATGATATTCACTGCATGCCTCAGCACTCATTGGACTGCACACATCAAAATGTGTTACTTCCAACAAGTTGCTATCTTGTTCCATCTTACTGAAAACGAGGCTTTTCAGTCATCTTGCCCATGTGGTATGATTTGCATGTCCCAAGTGATTCAAAATCAAGTGAGTCAAAACGGTCCATTTGCATGGAGTTTCTTCATGCATATACACCAATAGACATGGTTCGCATGTCTCAAACTTTTCAAAAACGAGTGAGCCCAAAGATCCATCAATATGGAGCTTCTTCATGCGTTTTATACCAATATGACTTACGTGGCAGTGCCACAAGTAGGTGGTACTATCATTACTATCTTTTGGCATGAACATGTGTATCACTACGATCGAGATTTAATAAACCATTCATTTTAGGTGTAAGACCATTGAAGGTATTATTCAAATAAACAGAGTAACCATTATTCTCCTCAAATGAATAACCGTATTGTGATAGACGTAATCCAATCATGTCTATGCTCAACGCAAACACCAAATAACAATTATTTAGGTTTAACACCAATCTCTTTGGTAGAGGGAGCGTGCGATGCTTGATCATATCAAGCTTGGAAAAACTTCCAACACATATCGTCAGCTCACCTTTAGCTAGTCTCCGTTTATTCCGTAGCCTTTTGTTTCGAGTTACTAACACTTAGCAACCGAACCGGTATCTAATACCCTGGTGCTACTAGGAGTACTAGCAAAGTACACATTAACACAATGTATATCCAATATACTTCTATCGACCTTGCCAGCCTTCTTATCTACCAAGTATCTAGGGTAATTCTGCTCTAGTGGTTGTTCCCCTTATTACAGAAGCACTTAGTCTCGGGTTTGGGTTTTACCTTGGGTTTCTTCACTAGAGCAGCAGCTGATTTGCCGTTTCATGAAGTATCCCTTCTTGCCCTTGCCCTTCTTGAAACTAGTGGTTTCACCAACCATCAACAATTGATGCTCCTTCTTGATTTCTACTTTCGCGGTGTCAAACATCGCGAATACCTCAAGGATCATCATATTATCCCTGATATGTTATAGTTCATCATGAAGCTCTAACAGCTTGGTGGCAATGACTTTGGAGAACCATCACTGTCTTATCTGGAAGATCAACTCCCACTCGATTCAAATGATTGTTGTACTCAGACAATCTGAGCACAAGCTCAACAATTGAGCTTTTCTCCTTAGTTTGCAGGTTAAGAAAGTCATCGGAGGTCTTATACCTCTTGACATGGGCACGAGCCTGAAATCCCAATTTCAGCCCTCAAAACATCTCATATGTTTCGCGATGTTTCAAAAACGTCTTTGGTGCCTCAACTCTAAACCGTTTAACTGAACTATCACGTAGTTATCAAAACGTGTATGTCAGATGTTCGCAACAACCACAAACAACGTTCGAGGTTCAGCACACTGAGCGGTGCATTAAGGACATAAGCCTTCTATGAAGCAATGAGGACAATCCTCAGTTTACGGACCTAGTCCGCATAATTGCTACTATCAACTTTCAACTAATTTTTCTCTAGGAACATATCTAAACAGTAGAACTATAGCGTGAGCTACGACATAATTTGCAAAATCCTTTTGACTATGTTCAGGATAATTAAGTTCATCTTATGAACTCCCACTCAGATAGACATCCCTCTAGTCATCTAAGTGATTACATGATCCGAGTCAAACTAGGCCGTGTCCGATCATCACGTGAGACGGACTAGTCATCATCGGTGAACATCTTCATGTTGATCGTATCTTCTATACGACTCATGCTCGACCTTTCGGTCTCCGTGTTCCGAGGCCATGTCTGTACATGCTAGGCTCGTCAACACCCGTTGTATTTGAACGTCTGAATAAAACACCCGATCATCACGTGATGTTTTGAAACAGCGAACTGTCGCAACGGTGCACAGTTAGGGGAGAACACTTCTTGAAATTGTTGTAAGGGATCATCTTATTTACTACCGTCGTTCTAAGCAAATAAGATGTATAAACATGATAAACATCACATGCAATCAAATAGTGACATGATATGGCCATCATCACTTTGCTCCTTTTGATCTCCATCTTCGGGGCTCCATGATCATCATCGTCACCGGCATGACACCATGATCTCCATCATCATGATCTCCATCATCGTGTCTTCATGAAGTTGCCTCGCCAACTATTACTTCTACTACTATGGCTAACGGTTAGCAATAAAGTAAAGTAATTACATGACGTTTAAGTTGACACGCAGGTCACAAATAAATAAAGACAACTACTATGGCTCCTGCCGGTTGTCATACTCATCGACATGCAAGTCGTGATTCCTATTACAAGAACATGATCAATCTCATACATCACATATATCATTCATCACATCCTTTTTGGCCATATCACATCACATAGCATACCCTGCAAAAACAAGTTAGACGTCCTCTAATTGTTGTTTGCATGTTTTACGTGGCTGCTATGGGTTTCTAGCAAGAACGTTTCTTACCTACGCATGAACCACAACGTGATATGCCAATTGCTATTTACCCTTCATAAGGACCCTTTTCATTGAATCCGATCCGACTAAAGTGGGAGAGACAGACACCCGCCAGCCACCTTATGCAACTAGTGCATGTTTGTCGGTGGAACCGGTCTCACGTAAGCGTACGTGTAAGGTTGGTCCGGGCCGCTTCATCCCACGATGCCGCCGAATCAAGATAAGACTAGTAACGGCAAGCATATTGAACAATATCGACGCCCACAACTACTTTGTGTTCTACTCGTGCAAAGAATCTACGCAATAGACCTAGCTCATGATGCCACTGTTGGGGAACGTAGTAGAAATTCAAAAAAATTCCTACGTAACACCAAGATCTATCTATGGAGAGACCAGCAACGAGTAGAAAGGGGAGTGCATCTACATACCCTTGTAGATCGCTAAGCGGAAGCGTTCAAGTGAACGGGGTTGATGGACTCGTACTCGTCGTGATTCAGATCACCGATGATCCTAGTGCCGAACGGACGGCACCTCCGCGTTCAACACACGTACAGCTCGACGATGTCTCCCATGCCTTGATCCAGCAAGGAGAGAGGGAGAGGTTGAGGAAGACTCCATCCAGCAGCAGCACAACGGCGTGGTGGTGATGGAGGAGCGTGGCAATCCTGCAGGGCTTCGCCAAGCACCTACGGGAGAGGAGGAGGTGTCACGGGAGGGAGGGAGGCGCCAAGGGCTCAGGTATGGATGCCCTCCCTCCCCTCCACTATATATAGGGGCAGGGGAGAGGGGGGAGGCGCAGCCTTGCCCCTTCCTCCAAGAAAGGGGTGCGGCTAAGAGGGGGGGAGGAGTCCATCCTCCCCAAGGCACCTCGGAGGTGCCTTCCCCCTTTAGGACTCTCCCCTTTTTCCTATATCTTGGTGCATGGGCCTCTAGGGGCTGGTGTCCTTGGCCCATGTAGGCCAAGGCGCACCCCCTACAGCCCATGTGGCCCCCCGGGGCAGGTGGCCCCACCCGGTGGGCCCCCGGGACCCTTCCGGTGGTCTCGGTACAATACCGATGACCCCGAAACTTGTCCCGATGGCCGAAACAGGACTTCCTATATATAAATCTTTACCTCCGTACCATTCCGGAACTCCTCGTGACGTCCGGGATCTCATCCGGGACTCCGAACAACATTCGGTAACCACATACAACTTCCTTTATAACCCTAGCGTCATCTAACCTTAAGTGTGTAGACCCTACGCATTCGGGAGACATGTAGTCATGACCGAGATGTTCTCCGGTCAATAACCAACAGCGGGATCTGGATACCCATGTTGGCTCCCACATGTTCCACGATGATCTCATCGGATGAACCACGATGTCAAGGACTCAATCAATCCCGTATACAATTCCCTTTGTCTAGCGGTATGGTACTTGCCCGAGATTCGATCGTCGGTATACCGATACCTTGTTCAATCTCGTTACCGGCAAGTCTCTTTACTCGTTCTGTAACACATCATCCCGTGATCAACCCCTTGGTCACATTGTGCACATTATGATGATGTCCTACCGAGTGGGCCCAGAGATACCTCTCCGTTTACACGGAGTGACAAAATCCCAATCTCGATTTGTGCCAACCCAACAGACACTTTCAGAGATACCCGTAGTGTACCTTTATAGCCACCCAGTTACGTTGTGACGTTTGGCACACCCAAAGCACTCCTACGGTATCCGGGAGTTGCACAATCTCATGGTCTAAGGAAATGATACTTGACATTAGAAAAGCTTTAGCATACGAACTACATGATCTTGTGCTAGGCTTAGGATTGGGTCTTGTCCATCACATCATTCTCCTAATGATGTGATCCCGTTATCAACGACATCCAATGTCCATGGTCAGGAAACCGTAACCATCTATTGATTAATGAGCTAGTCAACTAGAGGCTTACTAGGGACATGGTGTTGTCTATGTATCCACACATGTATCTGAGTTTCCTATCAATACAATTCTAGCATGGATAATAAACGATTATCATGAACAAGGAAATATAATAATAATCAATTTATTATTGCCTCTAGGGCATATTTCCAACAATTGGTAGGTGTAGGATTTTGACTTCAGCATCACATGGAAATTTTTCCTTAGTATTTCCTCGACCCCCTTTAACAGTACGGTGTTTCCTATGACTCAAGAAAGAGAAAATGAAACTACGAAAACAAAAGTCTTCACGCTTCATGTTCCACAAATGAATACCATGTCTTCAAGGTCACACCAATTTCTTCACTTTCAAAGTCTTCAGAAAGTCTTCAGAATATCAAAGTCTTCAGTTGAAGAACTTCATTTTTAGGGGTCGACTTTCTTTGTAAATATCAAACTCCTCATAGACTTATAGACCTGTGTACACTCACAAACGCATTAGTCCCTTAACCTATAAGTCTTCAATACACCAAAATCACTAAGGGGCACTAGATGCACTTACAGAGCTTGACATTCCTGGTGGTGACGACGAGCGCTTTCTCGGAGACGCCAACCATCGTATCATCCTATGGAAAAAGGATTGCATCATCTTTCGAAGGCCACCGACACCGCGTCAGCCGACTCCTCGTCGAAGTCCGCCACCGAGTCAGCAGTCTCCCGCTCCTGCAAGTCCACTAAGTCCGGCAAAGTGTCAGGCCACTCCTCCTCCAAGTCTGGCAAAGTGGCAGGCCACTCCTCCTCCTCCAAGTCCGCAACAGCGTCAGACGTACACTCCTCCTCCAAGTCCGGCACAGCTTCAGGCGGCCACTCCTCCTCGTCCAACTCAGCCCCGTCAGCTGTCTCCGCCGCCTCAGCAATCGCAGAAGAGACACCCCGCAGCTATGGTGCGTAGCGGTACGAGTTGAGGTAGTACAGGAAGTACAGGCAAAGGCAAGCGATATAAATATGGTCCAAGCCTCACGCCTCTTCCGCAGAGGGCTTATGACAGGTCTGAGGAGGAAATCGCAGCCATATCGAAGTCCGAGGTGGAAGCCCATTTTGCACCGAAACCGCCACCGCTGCCAAGGGAGAAAGTGCCTGAGGAAACGATTGACCACTTCATTCGTATGGCTCAACCACCAGCTCCCAAGCCTGTTGACACAGACTATGAGCGCCACATCAGGAAGTTAAATCGAGCACGTCTACGTAAGGAGGCGAGCTCGGGATCGAGCAAACAAGAAGCAGCTCTCAAAAAATGCGGGAAAACCATTCCCCAGCTGGGAGAACAGGCGGCGCAATCGATCCCCTCGCTTGTTGTGCCAACAACACGTGACAGTACGCGCGCCCAATATTATTGTGGGCAAACAGTTTACGTTCCTACGGTGGGCAATGTGGTAATAATGGAGGACCATATAATGCAGGCTGAAGTTCTCAAAATCACTGTTAGACAACTCCTCGAGATCGAGCCCATACCTGTGCTTAGAGAGGATGAAATAAAATAGAAATATGTCCGGGGCCAACCTTTGGTCAAGCTAGACAAGGTCAAGAACCTCCCAACGAGAATGTATGAATTGCATCAATGGTACATGAACATTACCAAGATTTCCGATAGATTGTCCCTCATGGTGAATGTCAAGGAGGAGCATTACTTCCATGAGAAAGCTGTGTCCGTTGAGTATTCTGAACTGTTTCAGTTATACAATCAAGATGCACTCGACAAATCTATCATCAGTTGCTATTGTCTGTAAGTGATTTCTTTTTGTAATTTAAGTCTCAAGCTAGCTGTAGTGATCCTTTTGATCAATCATTACCTGTAATTATCCTTACTATATTCTTTTTTGTGGTATTATATGCAGGATGAAGATGTATGAAATGAGAAAAGGTGGACGCTTTGGCATTGGGTTCATTGACCCAAACACCGTTAATGAATACACATGGAAAATAAATCCACGTCATCAAAAGGCCGTAGAGGACAGCATGCTAGAGTTCTTGAAGCGCCTCAAATACAATGAAGATATACTACTTCCTTACAACTTCCAGTGAGTCACACTGTCTTGTACTACAAATTCTCTGTTTTTGCCTACTAGCTAGCTACATGTTTTTGCTTACATATGCCCGCTTAATTAAGACATGCAAACGTGTGTGCATGCAGATTTCACTGGGTCTTGTGTATCATTAAAGTTGACGCCGGAACAGTTGAAATACTGGACTCACTACTCAAAGAAAAAACTGACTATAACATCTTGTTTGGGATAGTCAACAGGTAATTTCAATCATTATTAACTATATATCTCGGCCTATTTAGTTCGTCATTTCATGATATGAACTATTTAATAACCCCTTTATTCATTTTCTTTGTCGGCAGGCAGGGCTTGGGCAAGGTTCATCAGCGTCACGGAAGGCGAATGGAAAGAAAAGCTTAAATGGGGAAGACCAAAGGTAAGTAATTAAGTAGTACTAGCTAGCTAGCTAGCTGCCATCTCTTTAATTATCATGCTTGATTAATTATTATCTGATCAAATTCCATTCTCGTAAAGGCCCTGAAGCAGACGCAGGGGACTGATCTGTGTGCATTCTGCGTTTGCGAGAACATTCGCATGATGGCGTCCGAAAGGAGCAGATCTCAAAGACAGGAATGGATACGCTTGTCAAAACACTATTCACAATTTTTACACCATTATCTATATCTAGTCACATAACTAATACACATGCATATTGATCTCCTTCTTAACAATTCAGAGAGGTGCGGGAGAAGCTCCTAGAAACGGAGCGCGTAGAAGCACTTCAAGAGGAAATAGCGGGATTTTTGCTCGACCAGGTCATAAATCCAAAGGGAGAATACTATTACCCGCTACCGCCCCCATGAAAAACCACTTCCAATTGTCATCGTGCTCCGAAGGCACCAATTAGGCTAATGCCACTGGCTCCAAAGGCAACATGCATATGTAGGAGAAATTGTATATAGCTATACATGTGCGTATGTGTGAATTAATTAATATGATGGTTTGTGAGACATT
>NC_057801.1:708859962-708993440 GCF_018294505.1 Triticum aestivum
TCATTGAAGCCTGGTTCAGGGGCTACCGAGGAAGTCCTGGATTAGGGGGTGTCCGGATGGCCGGACTATGACCTTTGGCCGGACTCCCGGACTATGAAGATACAAGATTGAAGACTTCGTCCCGTGTCCGGATGGGACTTTCCTTGGCGTGAAGGCAAGCTTGGCGATACGATATGAAGATCTCCTCCCATTGTAACTGACTCTGTGTAACCCTGGCCCTCTCCGGTGTCTATATAAACCGGAGAGTTTTAGTCCGTAGGACGAACAACAATCATACCATAGGCTAGCTTCTAGGGTTTAGCCTCTCTGATCTTGTGGTAGATCAACTCTTGTACTACCCATATCATCAATATTAATCAAGCAGGAGTAGGGTTTTACCTCCACCGAGAGGGCCCGAACCTGGGTAAAAACATCGTGTCCCTTGTCTCCTGTTACCATCCGCCTAGACGCACAGTTCGGGACCCCCTACCCGAGATCCGCCGGTTTTGACACCGACAAGCGCCCTTGCCAAAGCCAAGAAGTAGGCAAAGGCGAGCAAGGTGGCTGTGGATAGGGCGTCCAAGGCTCTAGAGGAATAGCAAACCACCCACCGAAAAAATGAGGCACGGGTGGAGGAAATAGAGCAGGAGCTCAAGGACTCCATCGCAAGGTGTCAGTCCTCGGAGCAGAAGAGTTCGGAGCAAGCCTCCAAACTCACCAAAGCTCTTGAGGGTCTGAATGAGGCCCGGATTGATGCCCAGGGCGCTCGCCAGGAGAGACAAGAGGCGAAGTAGATTGTGGCTGGTAAGGCCTTTATCATGCAGAGTAGATATAGTAGTAAGAGCTATATTTTACTGACCAGTGTTTGGAGTTCTCCAGGCGCCTTTGCTGATCTACCGAGGAGTATTGCGGATGCCGCCACATTCTTCCGAGCCAAAGAGGGGAGCTCGACGGAGAAGTTATTATGGTCACAGTACCTTGCGTCAGAACTTCCTGTGGCCCTGAGCGACCAGTTGAAGCAGTTGTCTGAGCTGCAGAGGGTGGCCGGACTGGCCATGAAGGCTGTTATATTCCGCTTGTGGTCGGCTGATCTCAGCCCTAATAGTCACTTCGGAATCGTGTAGAGGCTAGTGGAGGCGCTTCCTCAGATCGATGCCCTCAAGCGGTCGTCCTGCATTGAAGGTGCCTAGATGGCCTTTGCCCGTGTCAAGGTGCAGTGGGCAAAGATGAAGGCCGCCGAAATTGCTACCACAGGGCCGCCTGAAGGGAAAGAGCACCGGCGGCCAGAGAAGTACTTTGACGGGGTCCTCGAGGGAGCCCGTATTGTAGAAGGCTAATGCTCCAAGGACATAATATTTGAGTAGTTGTGTTCGGTTGTAAGAGTCATGTAACGAACTCATGGTGTATGATATTTATGATTTAGTTTATCCTCCTATTTTGCTGTTTATATGTCTGAAAGTTTACCAGTCGTCAGCTTCAGCGCCCATGTAGATATGACAGGGTGTTTGTGATCGCATGACAGCACTTAATCGAACGTCTTGGTCCAATGTAGGAGGCGTCTTGCAAAGTGAACTGATACGTCTCTGTCGTATCTATAATTTTTTATTGTTCCATGCCAATATTCTTCAACTTTCATATACTTTTGGCAACTTTTTATATTATTTTTGGGACTAACATATTGATCCAGTGCCTAGTGCCAGTTCCTGTTTGTTGCATATTTTATGTTTCAAAGAAAGCCAAATGGAGTCCAAACGGGATAAAAACATACGGAGCTTATTTTTGGAATATTTATGATTTTGGGGAAGTAAAATCAATGCGAGACGGTGCCCGAGGTGGCCATGAGGGTGGCCCATGCTCCCACTTTAATTGGGCGCGCCCCTGACCCTCGTGAGCCCCTTGTAAGGCGGTTGATGCCTTTCTTTGGATGCAAGAAAGATAATTTTTGGAAAAAAATCTAGGCGAAAGTTTCAATCCAATCGGAGTTATGGATCTCCGGATATAAAAGAAACGGTGCCAAGGCAGAATCAGGGAACACAGAAACAGAGAGAGACAGAGAGACAGATCCAATCTCGGAGGGGCTCTCGCCCCTCCCACACCATGGGAGCCAAGGACCAGAGGGTAAACCCTTCTCCCATCTAGGGAGAAGGTCAAGGAAGAAGAAGAAGGGGGGCTCTCTCCCCCTTGCTTTCGGTGGCGCTGGAACGCTGTCGGGGGCCATCATCATCACCGCGATCTACACCCACACCTCAGTCATCTTCACCAACATCTCCATCACCTTCCCCCATCTATATTCAGCGGTCCACTCTCCCGCAACCCGCTGTACCTTCTACTTGAACATGGTTCTTTATGCTTCATATTATTATCCAATGATGTGTTGCCATCCATTGATGTCTGAGTAGATTTTCGTTGTCCTATTGGTGACTGATGAATTGCTATGATTGGTTTAATTTGCTTGTGGTTATGTTGCTGTCCTATTGTGCCCTCCGTGTCGCACAAGCGTGAGGGATTCCCGCTGTAGGGTGTTGCAATAAGTTCATGATTCGCTTATAGTGGGTTGCTTGAGTGACAGAAGCATAAACCCGAGTAAGGGGGTTGTGGCTTATGGGATAAAGGGGACTTGATGTTTTAATGCTATGGTTGGGTTTTACCTTAATGATCTTTAGTAGTTGCGGATGCTTGCTAGAGTTCCAATCATAAGTGCATATGATCCAAGAAGAGAAAGTATGTTAGCTTATGCCTCTCCCACATAAAACTTGCTATCGGTCTAGTAAGGTAGTCAATTGTTTAGGGACAATTTCATAACTCCTACCACCACTTTTCCACACTCGCTATATTTACTTTATTGCTTCTTTATCTAAACAGCCCCTAGCTTTTATTTACGTGTTCTTTATTATCTTGCAAACCTATCCAAAAACACCTAAAAAGTCCTTCTAGTTTCATACTTGTTCTAGGTAAGGCGAACACTAAGTGTGCGTAGAGTCGTATCAGTGGCAGATAGGACTTGAGAGAATATTTGTTCTACCTTTAGCTCCTTGTTGGGTCCGACACTCTTACTTATTGAAAGAGGCTACAATTATCCCCTACACTTGTGGGTTATCATGAACTAGGCAATCAGACTATGCGGCTTTAGTACTTTCACTTAGCCATAAGAGTCCATTGGTCGCGCTAAGTACTAGCCCCTTGTTGCATGATCAGCGAGCCGAAGTATGGCACCTTTGCAATGCGGCTTGTCAAAAACCCAACCCCTCGTATGACACAACATAAATCATGAGTGATTCGTAGTGTAACACTAAGTCGCCGGATCCCTGACCCGCTCTCGCTTATCATGATAGTCGCTTTTCGGCTTTCTCTACTGAGGTACTTGACCGAACGAACCGGAAATACAATCGCAGTAGTTCTCCCTTTACTACCTTAGCCGAACTTGCGGAACATAAGGTAGCAAACACGGGAGACGGGCAACCCAACTATAGACCAAAGACATGATTTGGAGTGGATGCATATAATGCCATATCCGGGACGCCGAAGAGTTCCCTATAGGTGTTCGGACTTAAGAATTTGTAGGGCCAAAGATAGCCCCTGCTATGAAGACCGTGTCAAGCCACGTATGCCAGTCGAACGTAAGGGGGAGCGCAGATGACAAGAAAATTCCAAAAAAACCAATCAAGAAGGTGATAAGCATTTGTGCCTGATGACCCACAAGTATAGGGGATCTATCGTAGTCCTTTCGATAAGTAAGAGTGTCGAACCCAACGAGGAGCAGAAGGAAATGACAAGCGGTTTTCAGTAAGGTATTCTCTGCAAGCACTAAAATTGTAGGTAACAGATAGTTTTGTGATAAGATAATTTGTAACGGGTAACAAGCAATGAAAGTAAATAAGGTGCAGCAAGGTGGCCTAATCCTTTTTCTAGCAAAGGACAAGCCTGGAAAAATTCTTATAATGAGAAAAGCTCTCCCGTGGACACATGGGAATTATCGTCAAGCTAGTTTTCATCACACTCATATGATTCGCGTTCGTTACTTTGATAATTTGATATGTGGGTGGATCGGTGCTTGGGTGTTGTCCTTTCTTGGACAAGTATCCCACTTATGATTAACCACTATTGCAAGCATCCGCAACTACAAAAGAAGTATTAAGGTAAACCTAACCATAACATGAAACATATGGATCCAAATCAGCCCCTTACGAAGCAACTTATAAACTAGGGTTTAAGCTTCTATCACTCTAGCAACCCATCATCTACTTATTACTTCCCAATGCCTTCCTCTAGGCCCAAATAATGGTGAAGTGTCATGTAGTCGACGTAAACATAACACCACTAGAGGAGAGACAACATACATCTCATCAAAATATCGAACGAATACCAAATTCACATGACTACTAATAGCAAGACTTCACCCATGTCCTCAGGAACAAACGTAACTACTCACAAAGCATATTCATGTTCTTGATCAGAGGAGTATTAATATGCATTAAGGATCTGAACAAATGATCTTCCACCGGATAAACCAACTAGCATCAACTACAAGGAGTAATCAACACTACTAGCAACCCACAGGTACCAATCTGAGGTTTGGGTACAAAGATTGGATACAAGAGATGAACTAGGGTTTGAGAGGAGATGGTGCTCGTGAAGATGTTGATGGAGATTGACCCCCTCCCGATGAGAGGATCGTTGGTGATGACGATGGTGATGATTTCCCCCTCCTGGAGGGAAGTTTCCCCGCCAGAGCCCTAGATTGGTTCTGCCAAGGTTCCGCCTCGTGCCGGCGGAGTTTCATCCCGAAAGCTTGCTTATGTTTTTTCCAGGCTAAAAGACTTCATATAGCAGTAGATGGGCACCGGAGGGCCACCAGGGGGCCCACGAGGCAGGGGCGCGCCCCCCACCCTCGTGGCCAGGGTGTGGGCCCCCTCTGGTATTTCTTCCACTCAATAATTATCATTAATTCCATAAAATGACTTCCGTGGAGTTTTAGGACTTTTGGAGCTGTGCAGAATAGGTTTCCAATATTTGCTCCTTTTCCAGCCCAGAATCCCAACTGTCGGCATTCTCCCTCTTCATGTTAAACCTTGTAAAATAAGAGAGAATAGCCATAAGTATCGTGACATAACATGAAGTAACAGCCCATAATGAAATAAATATCAATATAAAAGCATGATGCAAAATGGACGTATCAGTGCCCTCTATATCTTTATTGATATGTCAATGACACGCAATGTCGTTCAATATTGGGGTCATATTACATGCCCAAAGAAAAAGGGAAAAGATTTTACATAAGGGAAAGTCTACCACAGTGCCTAAAAATCATAGTTCAGAAAAGAAACTCCAATGATGCCCTGTCGCACGTCTGCGCCTTTTCTCCTTAGTAGCGAGTCCTTTGAGAGGAGTATTTGATGGTTTGGAACGCGCCCACCTTAAAAGGGTCTCCTACGACAACCATCCTGCAAGTAGGGCTCTTAAGGAACCTGTGTTAAAAGACAAAAAAAGGATATATGTGGTCCAATTATGGTCAAGCCATGTAATGGACCTCTTCCGCAGTGTGCCTCCGGCGCCGCCCAAGGAATTTTTAGTGTGTAATTATGTACGCGTGGTACATAAGCCGCGACCTGGTGGGGCGATCGGTGGAGGCCGAACTGCTAATCAAGGTCCAGATCCGTTGACTTATTGCTATTATGCGTGGACCAGACCCGTTTTGATACGTCGTTGGCTTTGTTGGTCGGTGAATTGTTCGGCTTGATAAGGCCGTTGTACACTTCGGCTGCGAGGTCCGCGGTGTGCTCTTCAGTATGGAGTGAGCGCTCCATATTACCATTGACTGTAATAACGCCACGAGGTCCAGACATTTTGAGCTTAAAGTAAGCATAATGCAAGACTCCATTGAAGTGGGCAAAAGTAGTTCGTCCGAGCAGTGCATGATAGCCACTGCGGAAAGGGACGATGTCAAAGATTAACTCTTCACTGCGAAAGTTATCTGGGGAGCCGAATACTACCTCCAGTGTGATTGAGCCCATAAAATGGGCCTCCACTCCTGGTATCACACCTTTAAAGATAGTGTTACTAGGCTTGATTCGTGATGGGTTGATCCCCATCTTACGGATAGTATCTTGATAGATCAAGTTCAGACTGCTTCCTCCATCCATAAGGACTCTAGTGAGGTGGTATCCGTTAATGATTGGATCAAGAACCAAGGCGGCCGAACCCCCGTGACGGATACTAGTTGGGTGGTCCATGTGACCAAAAGTGATCAGACAGGCTGACCATGGGTTAAACTTGGGGGCGATAGGCTCTACGGCATAGACGTCCCGTAATGCGTGTTTGTGCTCCCTTTTGGGGATGTGAGTGACATATATCATGTTCACTGTCTTCACCTTGGGGGGATGGTTTCTGACCCCCGGTGTTCGGCTGACGGGGCTCATCACCGTCTTCGCTTGGGGGCCCTTTTCTCTTATGTTCGGTATTTAACTTACCGACCAATTTGAAAACCCAACAATTCTTGTTGGTATGATTTGCAGGCTTATCGGGTGTGCCATGAATCTGGCAAGGCCTCTCGAGAATTTTGTCTAAGCTGGATGGCCCGTCCTTGTTGCCTTTAAAAGGTTTCTTCCGCTGATCGGACTTAGGACCGCTGAATCCGGCATTGACTGTCCTATCGTCTACGTCGTCATTGTTGTTATTCCAACGTTTGTTTTTATTGCGGCGAGGTTTACCATTGCGGTCCTGCAGTTTGGAGGTGCCGAGGTCGCCAGTGTTGTTGCTTCTACGAGCCAACCAGCTGTCTTCGCCCGCACAGAAGCGGGTCAAGAGTGTTGTTAAGGCTGCCATGGTCTTCGGCTTTTCCTGCCTAAGGTGTCGGGCGAACCATTTGTCATGGACGCTGTGCTTAAAGGCCGCTAAGGCTTCGGTGTCCGGACAGTCTACAATCTGGTTCTTTTTAGTTAAGAACCAATTCCAAAGCTTGTGGGCCGATTCGCCTGGCTGCTGGATTATATGAATCAAGTCGTCAGCATCCGGTGTTCAGGCATAAGTGCCCTGGAAGTTAGCCATAAAGGCATCTTCCAAGTCTTCCCAGGTTCCAATGGAGTTTTCTGGGAGGCTGTTTAGCCAGTGCCGTGCTGGTCCCTTCAGCTTTAGAGGGAGATATTTAGTGGCATGGAGATCATCTCCTCAAGCCATGTGAATGTGCAGAAGAAAATCCTCAATCTAGACGGCCGGATCCGTTGTACCATCATACGATTTGATGTTTATAGATTTAAACCCTTTCGGAAACTGATGCTCCATAACCTCATCAGTGAAGCATAGTGAATGTGCGACCCCTCTATATCGCGCAATGTCGCGGCAGAGATTGACTGACAGCTGAGTTCGGTGATGACCTCGAACTTAGTAACGGTCATCGCGCCAGGCTTCGTAGCCATTGTCTCGCGCCGGGGCACGGCCCCTTGATCCATTGATTGACCTGGTTTGACCAGCTTTATTGGCTAGGTCATGTTGCAAGTCGTATGTCTATCCCGCGGCTGCAGTCTCCCTGCCTCTTCGGTGAGGGGGTGTGGGTTGGTGTTCGGCTTGATATGCCGCTTTATCCCGTCCACGTGGTGGTCGGTCTGGTTGATCTGCATGATTGTATTTCAATGGTATTGGTTCAAGAACTTCGTCGTTGAATTGAGGCAATAGCTTGTGCCTAGGGTTACTTTTGACGGGTTGTTCTTGGCCGTATTCCTTAGTGGCCAGGGCCTTAGTCCACCTTTCGTTTAGCGTGTTTTTCTCTTCTTTGAGCTGCTGCTGCTTCCTCTTCAGGCTCCGAGCTGTGGCAATGAGCTGTCACTTAAAGCATTCTTGGTCGAGGGGTTCCTCTGGGACAATGAATTCCTTGTCACCGAGGCTGACCTCCACTTCGGATACTAGCATATAGAGCTTTTCAGCAAGTCCACATACTCAACTATCATTTAGTCTTCCACAATTGCTAACACTCATGCAATACTTATGGTTCTGGAGTTTTAACTGGACACAGAGAAAGATAGGGGCTTATAGTGTTGCCTCCCAACGTTTTACCTCAAGGGTAATGTCAACAATAATAGTCCATGCTAACTTACATCCAATTGGATATATATATCAGGATCTTTCCAACACAAGGTGCTTGCCAAAGGATAAAATAAAAAGGGAAAGGTGAAGATCACCTTGACTCTTGCATAATGTAAAAGACATAAAGTAAAAGATAGGCCCTTCGCAGAGGGAAGCAGAGGTTGTCGTATACTTTTTGGTTGGATGCACGAAATCTTAATGCAAAAGAACGTCACTTTATATTGCCACTTGTGATATGAACCTTTATTATGCAGTATGTCGCTTTTATTACTTCCATATCACACGATCGTATAAAACTTATTTTCTCCGCACTAATAAGTCATACATATTTAGAGAGCAATTTTTATTGCTTACAACATGACAACTTACTTGAAGGATCTTACTCAATCCATAGGTAGGTATGGTGGACTCTCATGGCAAAACTAGGTTTAAGGATATTTGGAAGCACAAGTAGTATCTCTACTTGGTGCAAGGAATTTGGCTAGCATGAGGGGGAAAGGCAAGCTCAACATGTTTGAATGATCCATGACAATATGCTTTAACTAAGATGTGAGAAAACATAAACCATTGCGTTGTCTTCCTTGTCCAACATCAACTCTTTAGCATGTCATACTTTAATGAATGCTCACAATCATAAAAGATGTCCAAGATAGTATATTTATATGTGAAAACCTCTCTTTCTTTATTACTTCCTATTAATTGCAATGATGACCAAAACTACGTTTGCCAACTCTCAACAAATTTTAAGCCTCATACTTTTTATGTGTGAAGTCATCACTATCCATAAGATCATTATGAACTCTTTTATTCTTTTTATTCTTTTGTGCACTGAAGATCATAGCAAGATAGCAAAGCCCTTGACTCAACACTAATCTTTATTATATATAGCTCACGGACTCGATTACATAGAGGGATCACAGAGCAAAACTCAAAACTAATTCATACAAAAACTTTATTCTACTAGATCAAGATATTACCAAAAGGATTGAACTAAGTAAAACGGTAAAGACAGGAGTGTGATGGTGATACAATACCGGGGCACCTCCCCCAAGCTTGTCAGTTGCCAAGGGGAGTGCCCATACCCATGTGTTTATGTCCTCGGAGGTGGTGAAGAAGGAGTTGTTGATGATGTAGGCTTGTCGTCCGTATTTCAAGGCATAGGCTCACCATCATAGAAGGATGATCGAGTCTCCGGGATCCTCAAATCTGCAGCCAAACTCATCCTCTTGAATCTATATTCATACTCACAGTTTTGGTTTTGCAGGTCATAGATCTGGGCTTGGAGGTGCTCGATTTTCTCATGAAGCTTGAAGATGGTCTCCCCAATATTCCTGGCGTCCAGCTTATGGTTGTTGGTGAATCCCGTGATCATCATCTAGTTAGCGTTAAGTCCACGCTCCACCATCCCTTGGCACTTGAAAACTTGTTGTTCCATCGCTTCGAGCTTTGTCTCCACACTTCCGGTACTCCTTGGTCCTTCAACATCGCGGATGTGCAACACCCCCTCACGCATCTCAATGGTTTGAGGGTGATGCGGTACCTCCGCGAGATAGGGGTGATGACCCTCTTGAAAAACTTGTCCTTGGGAGTGCTTGAAGACGTCATGGTGCTCTAGATCTGTCAGAAAAACAGCTCGAAACAAATACAGAAGATTTTTGCGTGATACAATGGTCAAAACCTTCGGGAGATTATATAATGAATTTTTACCAACCAAAAGAAGTATCATGCAATAAAACGGAGTCTGGAGAGCACACGAGGTGCCCACGAGGTAGGGAGCGCACCCAGTAGGGTAGGGCGCGCCCTCCACCCTCGTGGACGCCTCGTGTCCTTCCCGGACTACTTCTTATTTTCCTATTTTCTTAAATATTCCAAAATGGAGAAAAATTGATATTGGAACTGTTTTGGATTCGATTTACTTACCGTACCACATACATATTCCTTTTCGGAGTCTGAAACGTTCTGGAAAGTGTCTCTTATGTATTCCTCCGGGGTCACGGTTTCTATAATATTAGTTTCAACATTTATTGGGTTACTTGAGATATAATGTTTGATTCTTTGACCGTTTACCACCTTCGGATTTGTGCCTTCAAAGTTGTTGATTTTTATGGCACCGGAACGACAGACCTCCTCGATAACATAAGGACCTTCCCATTTAGAGAGAAGTTTTCCTGCAAAAAATCTTAAACGAGAGTTGAAAAGCAAAACATAATCACCTACGTTAAACTCACGCTTTTGTATCCTTTTGTCATGCCATCTTTTAACTTTTTCTTTAAACAGTTTGGCATTCTCGTAGGCTTGGGTTCTCCATTCATCAAGTGAGCTAATGTCAAATAACCTCTTCTCACCGGCAAGTTAGAAATCATAATTGAGCTCTTTAATGGCCTAATATGCCTTATGTTCAAGTTCAAGAGGTAAGTGACAAGCTTTCCCATAAACCATTTTATATGGAGACATACCCATAGGATTCTTATATGCAGTTCTATAGTCCCATAATGCATCATCAAGTTTCTTGGACCAATTCTTTCTGGATCTATTAACAGTATTTTCCAAAATTAATTTGAGCTCTCTATTACTCAACTCTACTTGACCACTAGACTGTGGGTGATAAGGAGATGCAATTCTATGATTAACATCATACTTAGCAAGCATTTTACGAAAAGCACCATGAATAAAATGTGAACCACCATCAGTCATTAAGTATCTAGGGACTCCAAACCTTGGAAAAATAACTTCTTTAAGCATCTTAATAGAGGTGTTATGATCAGCACTACTAGTTGGAATAGCTTCTACCCACTTAGTGATGTAATCAACGGCAACTAAAATTGTGTATATCCATTAGAGGCAGGAAAAGGTCCCACATAATGGAAGCCCCAAACATCAAATAGTTCAATAACAAGAGAATAATTCATAGGCATTTATTGATGTCTACTAATATTACCAATTCTTTGACATTCATCACAAGACAAGACAAACTTACGGGAATCTTTGAAGAGAGTAGGCCAATAAAAACCGGATTGCAATACCTTATGTGCAGTTCTATCTCCAGCGTGGTGTCCTCCATATGCCTCGGAGTGACACTTGCATAGGATTTGTTCCTGTTCATGCTCAGGTACACAACGTCTAATAACACCATCTACTCCTTCTTTATAAAGGTGTGGGTCATCCCAGAAGTAATGTCTTAAATCATAGAAGAACGTTTTCTTTTGTTGGTATGTGAAACTAGGTGGTATAAATTTAGCAACAATGTAATTAGCATAATCAGCATACCATGGAGCAGTACGAGAAGCATTAATGACTGCTAATTGTTCATCGGGAAAGCTATCATCAATTGGTAGTGGGTCATCAAGAACATTTTCTAACCTAGACAAGTTGTATGCAACGGGGTTCTCAGCTCCCTTTCTATCAATAATATGCAAATCAAATTCTTGTAGCAAGAGAACCCATCTAATAAGTCTAGGTTTAGCATCTTTCTTTTCCATAAGATATTTAATAGTAGCATGATCAGTGTGAATAGTTACTTTAGAATCAACAATGTAAGGTCTGAACTTATCACATGCAAATACAACTGCTAAGAATTCTTTTTCAGTAGTAGCATAATTTCTCTGAGCAGTGTCTAGAGTTTTACTAGCATATTGAATAACATTTAGTTTTTTATCAACTCTTTGTCCTAGAACAGCACCTACAGCATAATCACTAGCATCACACATAATTTCAAAGGGTAAGTTCCAATCAGGTGGCTGAACAATAGGTGCAGAAATCAAAGCTTTCTTAAGTATTTCAAATGCTTCAATACAATCATCATCGAAGACAAAAGGAATATCTTTTTGCAATAAATTAGTCAGAGGCCTAGAGATTTTAGAAAAGTCCTTAATGAACCTCCTATAAAAACCGGCATGACCAAGGAAACTTCTTATACCTTTAATATCCTTGGGACACGGCATCTTTTCAATAGCATCAACTTTAGATTTATCAACTTCAATACCTCTTTTAGAACTTTTATGCCCCAAGACAATGTCTTCATTAACCATAAAGTGGCACTTTTCCCAATTCAAGACGAGACTAGTATCTTCGCATCTCTGCAAAACTCGATCAAGGTTGCTCAAGCAATCGTCAAAGGAGGATCCATAAACTGAGAAATCATCCATGAAGACCTCACAAATCTTTTCACAAAAGTCAGAGAATATAGCCATCATGCATCTTTGAAAGGTAGCAAGTGCATTACATAAACCAAAAGGCATACGTCTATAAGCAAAAGTACCGAAAGGGCAAGTAAAAGTAGTCTTTGCTTGATCGTCCGCTGACACAGGTATTTGAGAGAAACCAGAATAACCATCTAGAAAGCAAAAATGTGTATGTTTGGATAGTCTTTCTAGCATTTGATCAATAAAAGGTAAAGGGTAATGATCTTTCTTAGTAGCCTTATTTAATTTACGAAAATCAATTACCATCCTATAACCTGTAATAATTCTTTGCAGGATCAATTCATCTTTATCGTTAGGAATGACAGTAATACCTCCCTTCTTAGGGACACAATGGACAGGACTTACCCACTGACTATCAGCAACGGGATAAATTATACCTGCCTCGAGGAGCTTTAGTATTTCCTTTCTTACCACTTCTTCCATCTTAGGATTTAACCGTCGTTGATGATCTCTAACTGGTTTGGCATCTTCTTCCAATTTTATTTTTTGTTGGCATAAAGTGGGACTAATGCCCTTAAGATCATCAAGAGTATATCCAATAGCAGCACGGTGCTTCTTCAGAGTTTTCAATAATCTTTCCTCTTCCTGCTCTGAAAGGTTAGCACTAATAATAACAGGATATATCTTCTTTTCATCAAGATAAGCATATTTAAGAGTATCATGTAAGGGTTTAAGCTCAAACATGGGATCACCCTTGGGTGGAGGGGGATCCCCTAGGATTTCAACAGGCAAGTTGTGTTTCATAATAGGACCCTGTTTAAAGAATACTTCATATATGTCCCTTCTTTCATTCATAAACATATCATTTTCATGGTCTAGCAAATATTGTTCTAAAGGATCAGTAGGAGGCACGGCAATAGAAGCAAGACTAATAATTTCATCCTTACTAGGCAATTCTTTATCATGGGGTTGTCTACGAAACTTAGCAAAATTAAACTCATGTTTCATATCCCCCAAGCCAATTGTAACAACATCCTTTTCACAATCAATCTTAGTATTAACAGTATTCAAGAAGGATCTACCAAATATAATGGGACAAAATCTATCTTGTGGGGAACCAAGAACAAGAAAATCAGCAGGATATTTAACTTTCCCACACAAGACTTCAACATCTCTAACAATCCCAAATGGTGAAATAGTATCTCTATTGGCAAGCTTAATTGTAACATCAATATCTTCTAACTCAGTAGGTGCAATATCATGCATAATTTCTTCATATAAGGAAAAAGGTATTGCACTGGCACTAGCACCCATATCACATAAGCCATGATAACAATGATCTCCTATTTTAACAGAAATAGCAGGCATGCCTACAACAGGTCTATGTATCTTAGCATCGGGTCTACCAATATTAGCAGCTTCATCACAGAAATAAATAACATGCCCATCAATATTATCGGCCAAGAGATCTTTAACCATAGCAATACTAGGTTCAACTTTAATTTTCTCAGGTGGTGTAGTTGTTCTAGTATTACTTTTACGAACCACGGTTGAAGCTTTAGCATGATCTTTTATCCTAACAGGGAAAGGTGGTTTCTCAACATAAGTAGTAGGAACAATAGGATCATTATAAGTGATAATCTTTTCTTCAACTGTAACAGGTGCAACTACTTTTACTTCAGTGGGAGGATTATATTTAAACCACTTCTCCTTAGGGAGATCAACGTGAGTAGAAAATGATTCACAAAAAGAAGCTACTATCTCAGAGTCAAGTCCATATTTAGTGCTAAATCCATGAAAAGCATCAGTATCCATAAAAGACTTAACACAATCGAACTTAGGTGTCATACCTGACTCATTACCATCGTTGGAACCCCAATCTTCAGAGTTGCGTTTAATTGTTTCCAATAAGTCCCACTTGAATTCAATAGTCTTCAGCATATAAGAACCAGCACAAGAAGTATCGAGCATGGTGCGATCTTTGAGAGAAAGCCGAGCATAAAATTTTTGAACAATCATTTCTCTTGAGAGCTCATGATTGGGGAATGAATATAACATTGACTTAAGCCTCCCCCAAGCTTGAGCGATACTTTCTCCTTCGTGAGGCCAAAAATTATATATATAATTACGATCACGCTGAACAAGATGCATAGGATAAAACTTCTGGTGAAATTCCAATTTCAATCGTTTATAGTCCCAGGACCCTGTGTCGGTGTACTAGAGTAGGGGTACCCTATTACCCCGAACTCGTGCACGGGCAGTTGCAGCGCCCCGCGGCAAGGCTTGCCGGGTGACCACCAGGACCCTCCGTGGTTCCCTTGAAGACCATTCAAGAACAAAGTACTCAAACCAAGGCCCCAGCAAGAGGAGCTTGCCGGGAAGAGACAAGACCCCGGCAAGAGGAGCTTGTCGGGAAGGCCACTCAAGACATACCAAGAAAGCTTGCCGCGACGCGCCCTGCGTCCCGACAAGATCCGGCGAGCGACAACTTCCGGACGCGACAAGACGACGGCCGCGGCAAGGAGCTTGCCGCGCGAAACCCCCACTGCGTGCCCGCGCTCCAGCTCACCTGCTAACGTGTCGCTCTGGGACTCTCCCAGAGCGCACGTGGCGGGAGGCCGTGCAGCTAGGGGTACGTGGTGGCAAGCGGAGATGAAGACAAGCCCATCGTGGCAAACGGTGGCACTCCTAACGGTCACCTTTTGCACTGTTTAGGAGACTCAGATAGGCATTTAATGCCCTTGTCCCCTGCCGTCAGAGTTAGGTAGGGTGCACTGTATCCACAGTAGCGGTAGCTGCACCTACCGCATCCTTTTCCATTTTTACCCTTCTTGTCTACGTTGCCCCCTGTCGGTGACCCCTTGAGTATAAAAGGAGGCCCAAGCGCAACGTAGAAAGGGTTCCGAGGGTCGGAGAGTTCAGAGGCTCGGCCCGCTCGGCTCGTTCAACACCAGAGACACTCTTACGCTCAGTCTGGCAGCGTCCATCGCTCCTGAGCAAGAATCCAATATACACAAGCAAGCAGCAGTAGGGTTTTACGCATCCGTGCGGCCCGAAGCTGGGTAAAAATCTCCCCGCGTGCACTGCCTCGATCCGCTCTTTGTGCGCTCTCCGCCCCCCACCGAACCGAAAAGGGGCCCTGTCCCCATAGGTGTTGGCGGGAATCAGCATCGCCCCCGACATCTCCGGCGCGCCAGGTAGGGGGCGTCGAGATCGTGCGAACCCGATCTGGCGGGCACGCAAGCTAAATCCTCATCGTCATGGCTCCCAAGGAGCGGGCGAGCAAAAGAACGACGCCAGTGCGGCAACAGAAAAAAGCTAAGTCGTGCAAAACTTTAGATATTTCCTTTCTATATAAAGTTATCCGCCTCGGAGATCTTGTTCTTTGTACGAAAAACATGTGCGCGGAGGAATCAACTCGTAGCTAGTCGCGCCCTTACTTTGTTTCGAGTCCGCTCAACAACTTAAGTGAGCTGCTAGCGCCCTTACTTTGCTTCGAGTCCGCTCAGCAACTTAAGAGAGCTGCTAGCGCCCTTACTTTGTTTCGAGTCCGCTCAACAACTTAAGCGAGCTGCAACTAGTTGCGACAAGATTACTTGTCGGTAGCGATCCCGCCAGCAGGCTGCTGAAGTTCCGCACTCGGCGCTCGCGGCAAGGGTGCCTGCACCGGCAAGTTTCCCTAGAAAGCGTAGGGTGGACGTACAAAGAGGGGATGAACAGGAAGATAGCATGCGTTATTTATTTGAGATTTCTCCATAGACCTGTATGCCGAGGAGCCTTCTCGGGGCTAGTTGCGCTCCATGATTGCCTCGAGTCCGCTCGGCAACTTGTGCGGTTGCGCTAGAACCAAGAAGGTAAACCTTTCCGGGAGGCGTTGTTCCCGAATAGCCGCTAAGGGCCCGTTCCCTCAAGCGCTACTGGCTGGATCATACGCACCGGAAAGCATTCCAGCAGGCATAGGGAATATGCAGCAAAAGTCGAAATTTGCAAGCAAGTTGAGTGCACTCCGGACGCTAATCACTTGCTATGTTTGAACGCAGTTATGGCCCGGGGGCTGGCGACGTCCTTAGGGCCAATCTTTTCGGTGTCAAGAACAACGAAGTTCTTCGCCATAAGCCTTTCCGGCAACGATCTTGCCGGGAGCCGGTGTCAAGAACGACGAAGTTCTTCGCCATAAGCCTTTCCGGCAACGATCTTGCCGGGAGCCGGTGTCAAGAACCACGAAGTTCTTCGCCATAAGCCTTTCCGGCAACGATCTTACCGAGAGTCGGTGTCAAGAACCACGAAGTTCTTCGCCATAAGCCTTTCTGGCAACGATCTTGCCGGGAGCCGGTATCAAGAACCATGAAGTTCTTCGCCATAAGCCTTTCCGGCAACGATCTTGCCGGGAGCCGGTGTCAAGAACCACGAAGTTCTTCGCCAAAAGCCTTCCTGGCAACCAGCTTGCCGGAAGCCGGCATCGAGAACGTCAAAGTTCTCTGCTGAAGACAAAAGCCTTCCTGGCAACCAGCTTGCCGGAAGCCGGCATCGAGAACGTCAAAGTTCTCTGCTGAAGATAAAAGCCTTCCTAGCAACCAGCTTGCCGGAAGCCGGCATCGAGAACGTCAAAGTTCTCTGCTGAAGATAAAAGCCTTCCTGGCAACCAGCTTGCCGGAAGCCGGCATCGAGAACATCAAAGTTCTCTGCTGAAGATAAAAGCCTTCCTGGCAACCAGCTTGCCGGAAGCCGGCATCGAGAACGTCAAAGTTCTCTGCTGAAGATAAAAGCCTTCCTGGCAACAAGCTTGCCGGAAGCCGGCATCGAGAACGTCAAAGTTCTCTGCTGAAGATAAAAGCCTTCCTGGCAACCAGCTTGCCGGAAGCCGGCATCGAGAACGTCAAGGTTCTCTGCTGAAGATAAAAGCCTTCCTGGCAATCAGCTTGCCGGAAGCCGGCATCGAGAACGTCAAAGTTCTCTGCTGAAGATAAGAGCCTTCCCGACAAGCCAGTATCGCCGGAGGCTGTGAGTGCCAAGAATCGTCCACGGCAAACCAGAGTTGCCGAGGGCTGCGCTATCAGATAAGTCTTTCATCCTTCATCATGCATCCTCTTATGGACTGGGGAATGCGAAACCACGTTTCTTCCCGGAAACTATCGTGCTCCCTCGACTCTAGGCCCTGGGGCTCGTTCTCAGGGCCAAGTTCGGTCGTAGTCGCGGCAGCAAGGGGATGAAGCGAGGAAAACCGCACCCACCTCGTCCCTGCCTCCGTCAAAAGCGTGAGAAAGGTCGAGCGACGTGGGAAGGCGATAGGGTCTGTTGCCGGGAGATGAAATGTCTGTCCGAGGGATACCAAGGATTTGCTCCTTGGCGTGGGTTTAACTCGCGAGACAAATACCCCGGCAAGCATCCCCTTTCATTAAAAAACATCCCACTCAGGTACAGTCCATAGAGGATGAAAAACATGAAAGAGAGGATTACAAATTTTAGATACAGCTAAGGCCCGAAGGCTTACAAATTAAAAAGATAAGATGCCCGTGATCCCTTTCCTGTCCCCCTTTTCAGGAGGCAGGTCAAGGAAGCGAAAAGGGCAAAAGGAGTGCCTAGGCGAGCTACGGGTGCCAGAAGACACCAAGGGAACATCTCGGGGGGGGCGTCCGAAGGCTGGACGGCGACAGCGACACCGGAAGCGGGGCTCGAAGACGGGGCGGCGGGACGTCAGCACGCTGTCGAGGGCACCACGCCCTCGTACTCCGGCTTGACGGCCTTGTCGCCTGCCCTCTTCCCCTTTCGCAGCCTCCCTACGCCAGCCGCCCAAGGAGACGACCCCGGGGAGTTCAAGAAGCCGGCGACGCGGATGATGGAGTCGCCGGTGCCGCGCAAGGCGGCGCCCGACGCCTAGTCGGACCCGCTACTCCGCCGCCCGCTACCCTCGTCATCGCTGTCGCTCCCCTCCTCGTCGCTCTCGCTCGAGGAGGAGCCTTCGCTATCGGAGGAGCTATCCACACAGCACTTCGCCCGAGTGCCGAAGCACCCGAAGGCCTTGACGGAGAGGAGATCGCCGTCCATCAACTTAAAATGGAGGGTAAACCCCTCCGTCAAGCTGTGGATGCGGGCGAACGTCTTCCACCCTCGATCAAGATACATCACATTAGGGGCTAGGAATGCAACGCGGACTCGCGTGCCGCTGATCCCACAGCCCCTCATGTGCAGTCTCAGCGTCTCGGGAGGCTCCACTTCCATCGCGCGCGCAAACGGAGCAGGAAGCCGGAGGCGACGACGAGGCGCCCGGCGCAGCCTGACGAAGAACTCGCAAGGGTCGTCCCCTATATGGACCGCCGTGGGGGGAAGAGCCGCCGGCGGAGGTGAAGTTGACGCGCCGCCCCGTCCGCCTCTTCCCCGAGCGCCTCGACCTCGTCCTCGACCTCGTCCACGACCTCGTCCTCTTCCTCTTCCCCTCAAGACCGGCTCTGCCACCACGGGCGCAGAAGAGGGAGAGAGGCGCTGTCTGGCGGCGACCCTCGCCGCCACCGAGGAAGGGCCTGAGTTCCCTTTCTCCATGGCAGATGAGAGAAAGGGGAGCAGAAGCTGAAGAAAGGAGAAGATGAGAGAGTGCGGGTTTTCCATGCTCCCATCCCGCTCTTTATAAAGGAGCGAGGTGGGGGCTCGGCCGCCCCGCTCAGCGAATCAAGGCACGGGAAGGGCAGGGAGTCGGGGCCAACCCGCTCACAATGGCCCAGTTTCCCAATCCACCGTCCGTGACCTCAAGCGCATGGGAGCCGCGTGGCGAGGATGCAGAACTGAGGCGACAGATGAGGCAGCATCGCTCCACCCTGTGAACGCGGGGAGTGGACGTCCCGAAAACCGCGCACCAGCCCCGTCCAGTAAATTCACCGCGCCCTCACACCTACCTCCATTTAAGGAGGAGGGCGTGAATCGTCCCCATCATCGTGGCCTGACGCATGCTCGGGGGGCTTAGCCCCACGCACGCCTCCCACGATCTCTCCCACGACGCCGCGTTTGACGCGTGCCGTTCTGGGCGTGCGCGGTGGGAGCAGAGTTAGATTCGGCGTGACCTAGGCCGCGCGTGCCCGTGCACTGTTTTGGGCCTGGCCCAACAGCGCTCGGCACCGTGTATGGCCCAGGCCCGGGGGCTCCTGTCGGTGTACTAGAGTAGGGGTACCCTATTACCCCGAACTCGTGCACGGGCAGTTGCAGCGCCCCGCGGCAAGGCTTGCCGGGTGACCGCCAGGACCCTCCGTGGTTCCCTTGAAGACCATTAAAGAACAAAGTACTCAAACCAAGGCCCCAGCAAGAGGAGCTTGCCGGGAAGAGACAAGACCCCGGCAAGAGGAGCTTGTTGGGAAGGCCACTCAAGACATACCAAGAAAGCTTGCCGCGACGCGCCCTGTGTCCCGACAAGATCCGGCGAGCGACAAGCTTCCGGACGCGACAAGACGACGGCCGCGGCAAGGAGCTTGCCACGGGAAACCCCCACTGCGTGCCCGCGCTCCAGCTCACCTGCTAACGTGTCGCTCTGGGACTCTCCCAGAGCGCACGTGGCGGGAGGCCGTGCAGCTAGGGGTACGTGGTGGCAAGTGGAGATGAAGAGAAGCCCATCGTGGCAAACGGTGGCACTCCTAACGGTCACCTTTTGCACTGTTTAGGAGACTCAGACAGGCATTTAATGCCCTTGTCCCCTGCCGTCAGAGTTAGGTAGGGTGCACTGTATCCACAGTAGCGGTGGCTGCACCTACCGCATCCTTTTCCATTTTTACCCTTCTTGTCTACGTTGCCCCCTGTCGGTGACCCCTTGAGTATAAAAGGAGGCCCAAGCGCAACGTAGAAAGGGTTCCGAGGGTCGGAGAGTTCAGAGGCTCGGCCCGCTCGGCTCGTTCAACACCAGAGACACTCTTACGCTCAGTCTGGCAGCGTCCATCGCTCCTGAGCAAGAATCCAATATACACAAGCAAGCAGCAGTAGGGTTTTACGCATCCGTGCGGCCCGAAGCTGGGTAAAAATCTCCCCGCGTGCACTGCCTCGATCCGCTCTTTGTGCGCTCTCCGCCCCCCATCGAACCGAAAAGGGGCCCTGTCCCCATACCCTGTATCATCACATAGCCTATACCATGTCAATGTGTCTCCCTTCAAAGATAAAGGGAAGACCTTCTTCTTAACAATATCACCGGGCATACCTGCAAGCTTAAATAATCCACAAACTTCATCCACATAGATAAGGTGTAAATCGGGATGCAATGTTACATCTCCTGCAAAGGGATTAGCTAGCAGTTTCTCTATCATACCTGAAGGAATTTCAAAGTAAAATTTTCAGTAGGTTCAGTAGGTTGAGGAGCAACTCTTTGCTCTACTGGTCGGGGTGAAGATACCCCGAACAATCCCCTCAAAGGATTAGTTTCCATAGTAACAAGTGATAGTAAATTTCAGCACACTATATAAATGTTTCCTTACCAAGTTCCACTCACCAAAGGCGCTTCACTAAACGGCAACGGCGCCAGAAAAGATTCTTGATGACCCACAAGTATAGGAGATCTATTGTAGTCCTTTCGATAAGTAAGAGTGTCGAACCCAACAAGGAGCAGAAGGAAATGACAAGCAGTTTTCAGTAAGGTATTCTCTGCAAGCACTGATATTGTAGGTAACAGATAGTTTTGTGATAAGATAATTTGTAACGGGTAACAAGCAATGAAAGTAAATAATGTGCAGCAAGGTGGCCCAATCCTTTTTGTAGCAAAGGACAAGCCTAGACAAATTCTTATAATGAGAAAAGTGCTCCCGAGGACACATGGGAATTATCGTCAAGCTAGTTTTCATCACAATCATATGATTCGCGTTCGTTACTTTGATAATTTGATATGTGGGTGGACTGATGCTTGGGAGTTGTCCTTTCTTGGACAAGCATCCCACTTATGATTAACCCCTATTGCAAGCATACGCAACTACAAAGAAGTATTAAAGTAAACCTAACCATAGCATGAAACATATGGATCCAGATCAGCCCCTTACGAAGCAACTTATAAACTAGGGTTTAAGCTTTTGTCACTCTAGCAACCCAGCATCTACTTATTACTTCCCAATGCCTTCCTATAGGCCCAAATAATGATGAAGTGTCATGTAGTCGACGTTCACATAACACCACTAGAGGAGAGACAACATACATCTCATCAAAATATTGAACGAATACCAAATTCACATGACTACTAATAGCAAGACTTCACCCATGTCCTCAGGAACAACCGCAACTACTCACAAAGCATATTCATGTTCATGGTCAGAGGAGTATTAATATGCATTAAGGATCTGAACAAATGATCTTCCACCGGATAAACCAACTAGCATCAACTACAAGGAGTAATCAACACTACTATCAACCCACAGGTACCAATCTGAGGTTTGGGTACAAAGATTGGATACAAGAGATGAACTAGGGTTTGAGAGGATATGGTGCTCGTGAAGATGTTGATGGAGATTGACCCCCTCCCGATGAGAGGATCGTTCGTGATGATGATGGTGAGGATTTCCCCCTCCCGGATGGAAGTTTCCCCGGCATAACAGCTCCGTCGGAGCCCTAGATTGGTTCCGCCATGGTTCTGCCTCGTGCTGGCGGAGTTTCATCCCGAAAGCTTGCTTATGATTTTTTCCAGGTTAAAAGACTTCATATAGCAGAAGATGGGCACCGGAGGGCCACCAGGGGGCCCACGAGGCAGGGGGCGCGACCCCCACCCTCGTGGCCAGGGTGTGGGCCCTCTTTGGTACTTCTTCTGCTCAATAATTATCATTAATTCCATAAATGACTTTCGTGGAGTTTCAGGACTTTTGGAGCTGTGCAGAATAGGTTTCCATGAAATAACAGCCCATAATGCAATAAATATCGATATAAAAGCATGATGCAAAATGGACGTACCAGTGCCCTCTGTATCTTTATTGATATGTCAATGACAGACAATGTCGTTCAATATTGGGGTCATATTACATGCCCAAAGAAAAAGGGAAAAGATTTTACATAAGGGAAAGTCTACCACAGCGCCTAAAAATCATAGTTCGGAAAAGAAACTCCAATGATGCCCTGACGCACGTCTGCGCCTTTTCTCCTTAGTAGCGAGTCCTTTGAGAGGAGTATTTGATGGTTCGAAATGCACCCACCTTAAAAGGGTCTCCTGTGACAACCATCCTGCAAGTAGGGCTCTTAAGGAACATGTATTAAAAGAAAAGAGGATATATGTGGTTCAATTATGGTTAAGCCATGTAATGGACCTCTTCTGCAGTGTGCCTCCGGTGCCGCCCAAGGATTTTTTAGTGTGTAATTATGTACGCGTTGTACATAAGCCGCGACCTGGTGGGGCGATCAGCGCAGGCCGAACTGCTAATCAAGGTCCGGATCCGTTGACTTATTGCTATTATGCGCAGACCGGACCCGTTTGGATACGTCCTTGGCTTTGTTGGTCAGCGAATTGTTCGGCTTGATAAGGCCGCTGTACACTTTGGCTGTGAGGGCCGCGGTGTGCTCTTCTGTATGGAGTGAGCGCTCCATATTATCATTGACTGTAATAACGCCACGAGGTCCAGGCATTTTGAGCTTCAAGTAAGCATAATGCGGGACTGCATTGAAGCAGGCAAAAGTAGTTTGTCCGAGCAGTGCATGATAGCCACTGTGGAAAGGGACGATGTCGAAGATTAACTCTTCACTGCGAAAGTTTTCTGGGGAGCCGAATACTACCTCCAGTGTGATTGAGCCCGTACAACGGGCCTCCACTCCTGGTATCACACCTTTAAAGATGGTGTTACTAGGCTTGATTCGTGATGGGTTGATCCCCATCTTACAGACAGTGTCTTGATTGATCAAGTTGAGACTGCTTCCTCCATCCATAAGGACTCTAGTGAGGTGGTATCCGTCAATGATTGGATCAAGAACCAAGGCGGCTGAACCCCCGTGACGGATACTAGTTGGGTGGTCCCTGCGATCAAAAGTGATCGGACAGGCTGACCATGGGTTACACTTGGGGGCGACAGGCTCTACGGCATAGACGTCCTGTAATGCGCGTTTGCACTCCCTTTTGGGGATGTGAGTGACATATATCATGTTCACTATCTTCACCTTGGGGGGAAATGGTTGCTGACCCCTGGTGTTTGGCTGACGGGGCTCATCATCGTCTTCGCTTGGGGGCCCTTTATTTAACTTACCGGCCTATTTGAAAAGCCAACAATTCTTGTTGGTATGATTTACAGGCTTATCGGGTGTGCCATGAATCTGGCAGGGCCTCTCGAGAATTTGTCTAAGCTAGATGGCCCATCCTTGTTGCCTTTAAAAGGTTTCTTCCGCTGACCGGACTTAGGACCGCTGAATCCGGCATTGACTGCCGTATCGTCTGCATCGTCGTTGTTGTTATTCCGACGTTTGTTTTTATTGCGGCGAGGTTTACCATTGTCGTCCCACACTTCAGAGGTGCCGGGGTCGCCAGAGCTATTGCTTCTACGAGCCAACCAGCTGTCTTTTCCCGCACAGAAGTGGGTCATTAGTGTCGTTAAGGCTGCCATGGTCTTCGGCTTTTCCTGCCTAAGGTGTCGGGCGAGCCATTCGTCACAGACGCTGTGTTTAAAGGCCGCTAAGGCTTCGGTGTCCGGACAGTCTACAATCTGGTTCTTTTTAGTTAAGAACCGATTCCAAAGCTTGTGGGCCGATTCGCCTGGCTGCTGGATTATATGACTCAAGTCGTCAGCATCCGGTGGCCGGGCATAAGTGCCCTGGAAGTTAGCCCTAAAGGCATCTTCCAAGTCTTCCCAGGTTCCAATGGAGTTTTCTGGGAGGCTGTTTAGCCAGTGCCGTGCTGGTCCCTTCAGCTTTAGAGGGGGGTATTTAATGGCATGGAGATCATCTCCTCGAGCCATGTGAATGTGGAGAAGAAAATCCTCAATTCAGACGGCCGGATCCATCGTACCGTCATATGATTTGATGTTTATGGATTTAAACCCTTTCGGAAACTGATGTTCCATAACCTCATCAGTGAAGCATAGGGGGTGTGCGGCCCCTCTATATCACGCAATGTCGCGGCAGAGATCGGCTGACATCTGAGTTCGGTGCTGACCCCGAACATAGTAACGATCATCGTGCTGGGCTTCGTAGCCATTGTCTCGCGCCAGGGCACGGCCACTTGATCCATAGATTGACCTGGTTTGACCAACTTTATTGGCTAGGTCATGTTGCAAGTCGTATGTGTATCCTGCGGCTGCAGTCTCCCTACCTCTTCGGCGAGGAGCTGTGGGTTGGTGTTCAGCTTGATATGCCGCTTTATCCTGTCCACGTGGTGGTCGGTCTGGTTGATCTGCCAGATGGTATTTCGACGGTATTGGTTCAAGGACTTCGTTGTTGAATTGAGGCAGCAGCTTGTGCCTAGGGTAACTTTTGACGGGTCATTCTTGGTCGTATTCCTCAATGGCCAGGACCTTAGTCCACCTTTCGTTCAGCGTGTCTTCCTATTCTTTGAGCTGATGCTGCTTCCTCTTCAGGCTCCGAGTTGTGGCAATGAGCTGTCGCTTAAAGCGTTCTTGGTTGAGCGGTTCCTCTGGGACAATGGATTCCTCGTCACCGAGGTTGGCCTCCTCTTCGGATACTGGCATATAGTTGTTGTCCTCCTCATCTTTGTTTCCAGCGCGTTCGGGACTATGCTCACCCTCTTCCCGCTTGTCCTGTTCGGATGTGGGCTCGATAGGGTATTCGGGATCTTCGGCACCGTCCGGAGTCTCGTTGTCTCTGGTGCTGGTATTACTATCCTTCGCCCGATGTGATCATGAGTGGCGCCGCTGGCATTGGTGCTTTGGTGGTTTATCGACGGGTGTATCCTCATCTGGGCTTGGGTTCTCCTCGTCGTTCTTCGGAGTGTCCACCATGTACACATAATAGGTTGAGGTGACCGTCCAACGCCTCGTGACGGGTGGGACTTGGCTTGATTCAGCGTCGCATCATCGTCCATGCCGTCGATGTCTTAGGACGCATAGTCCAACATGTCAGTTAAGTCCTCGACAATGGCTACTAAGTGGGTGGTGGGTGGGGCGCAAAATTCCACTCTCTCAGCCCCCAGTCCGATCTGGGTACAGTTCGGAGGTAAAGCCTCTGTGATGGCAAGAGACCGCATCAAACCCAATGCTTCATCTAAGAGCGGGAGTGGGACCGGAAACCGTGGGTCTGCCGCGCTATATTGGGCACGGGGCGCCTGATCGGACCCGCTAAGTGCGGACCTCGTCAGTTCAGAACGGTTGCCCAGAGCCAAGTCTAAGCCTGCGTCTGGGTCTTCGGTAGGAAGTTCGGTAAGGGGAAGAAGTCCGGCGGGGCTTATGCTCCCATCTTTGAACACTGAGACCTGCCCCGGATCTAAAGCCGAGGTGGGTGTTGGTGCTGACCCTTGGATGGGATCTGACAGGGGATCCAAAGAGTTCTCTTGGCGGGGACGTAGGGTGGCGGCCGAGGCTTTCAACCCGTCGAAGACTAGGTCTCCTCGGATGTCAGCAACATAAATCAGGTTTCTAAACCTGATCTGGTGGCCGGGGGCATAACTTTCAACATGCTCAAGGCGGCCGATCGAGTTGGCTCGAAGCACAAAACCACCAAACATGAAAACCTGTCCAGGAAGAAAGGTCTCCCTGGACACAATGTCATCATTGGCGAAAAGGTGAGCCATCGATCCTTTTGTCGAAGATACAGCAAAGCTCTCAATGAAAGCACCAATGTCGGTGGCAAAACCGGCAGATCTTGGGTAGGGGGGCCAAGCTATGCATCTGAAGATCAATGGTAACAAGGGACAAGGGAAATAGTATTTACCCAGGTTCGAGCCCTCTTAATGGAGGTAAAACCCTACTCCTGCTTGATTGTATTTGAGGGTATAGGGGTTACAAGAGTTGATCTACCTCAAGATCGATTTGGCTAACGCTAGATAGCTAGCCTAGCAATGTTGTGATCATGCCTCCAATCTAACTCTCTGGTTTATATAGAAACTAGAGGGGGCTTAGGGTTATACAAAGTCAGTTTTACAGAAAGGAACAATATATCCGGACACCGATACTTGCCATCCACACATGTGAGAGTCCCGACCGGACACGAGAGATAATCTTCTGTCTTGTATCTCGACAGCCCATCAGTTCGGCCCACATCAATAGGCCGGACGCCCGAGGACTCCCTAGTCTAGGACTCCCACAATCATGACTAGGAGAAAGGGCCATGCCGTTGTACAAACTACCAAAGCAAACCAAGAACTTCAAATGGACCAGTGAGGCAGGGGATGCCCTAGGGGAAATTAAAAGGCTTCTCGCCACAAACCCCATTCTCGCGGCACCCAAAGTAGGAGAGCCGATGTTATTATACATTTCAGGCACTAACCAGGTCGTTAGCAATGTACTCGTGGTCGAAAGGGACACTGAAGGCCACAAGTTCCAGGTGCAAAGGACCATATATACTATGTTTCCAAGGTATTGACCCCGTGTAAAACAAGGTATCAACACTATCAAAAAATTGCATACGCTGTGTTCATGGCATCCGTAAGCTACGGCATTACTTCCAGGAGTGTTCCATCACAGTCGCGTCTGAAGTCCCTCTTGATGACATCATTAATAATATAGATGCAACCGGCCGCATTGCTAAGTGGGCCATCGAGCTACTACCTTTCGAAATCATGTTTCGCCCATGCCGAGCTACTAAACCCTAGGTACTGGCAGATTTCATGTCTGAATGGAGAGAAGCGAAACTCCCTAGGGAGTACAGCACATACTCCCATTGGACAATTACTTTGACGACTCTAAGATGCTAGCCAGTTTGGGGGTTGGGGTGGTCCTCACCTCGCCAACTGGTGAAAATATACGGTATGTACTGCAAATAATGTACACTGATTCAAAAAATGCGTCCGAATATGAGGCCCTACTGCATGGACTACGGATAGTGGTGTCTATGGGAGTCCAACGGATGGAAGTCCGAGGTGACTCAAACATCACAATATCACAAGTCAACGGGGAGTTCGACCCCAAGGACCCAAAAATAACCGCATATCGAAACCCGTCTTGGCTATCTCGGCCCGTTTTAAGGGCCTGGAGTTTCACCACGTGCCACGAGACAACAATCAAGCTGTCGATATACTCGCATGAATGGGAGACAAATGCGACCCGGTCCCAGAAAATATGTTCCTAGAGAGGCTCTTCAAGCCATTTGTGACTTGGCTAGGCGAAAAGCATCACCACAATCCCTACGGGCACCGGCAAAATCAACTCCTCAGCACCCGAGGATGACGAAGGCATAATAGGAGGCTCAACTATCAAAGAAACATCCTCAACACATGAAGTAATGGCAGTTATCGCACCATGGACCGAGCCCTTCCTTAGATATTTACTCTGTAATAAGCTATGTGACGATCAAACTGAAGCAAGAAGGGTAATTCACCGATCAAAGGCCTATCGGGTCCATGAAGGCGAGCTGTATAAAAGAAGTGTTACGGACACCCTCCAGAGGTGCATATTCGAAGAGGAAGGACGCCAACTCCTCGCCGAAATACACTCCGACATGAGCGGCCATCATGCTGCAACTCGAGCTTTAGTTAGAATGATTTTCGAGCTGGATTTTATTGGCCTACTGCTAAAGAGGACACGCAAACCTTGGTTCAGTGTTGTCCCGGCTATCAGGTCTTTGACAACCAAAGTCATATGCCCCCCACGGCTCTTCGTACCATCCCAATTATCTTGACTTTTGCGGTCTGGGGGGTCGACATGGTAGGCCCTCTTAAAAGGGGGTTCGAACAAGAAGAAATACTTACTCGTAATGATTGATAAATTCACAAAGTGGATCGAGGCAAAGCCGATAACAACAGCCGAAGCATCGCAGGTCCTCGAATTTATCTCAGGCGTAGTACACAACTATGGTGTTCCCCATAGCATCATCATATACAATGGCATGAAGTTCACAGCCAAAGAAGTAAAGGCGTGGTGCGCAAAGATGGGCATTCAGCTCGACTATGCCTCTATTTAACACCCCCAAACGAATGGACAAGTTGAACGTGCTAACGGACTCGTATTAAGTGGTATAAAGCCACCTTTGGTCTGCTCCCTAAACAAGGTCGATTTTCACTGGTTGGGGGAGCTTGACTCCGTGCTATGGGGCCTGCGTACCACACCTAACTGGTCCACCGGCTACACACATTTTTTCATGGTGTATGGAGCCGAGACCGTCCTACCATCTAACCTCATTCACGATGCCCCTAGGGTGTGCATTTAGATATATTATAACTGTGTAGTTTTCCTGCCCTCCCAAGCCATTAGGCTTTGTAGCCGTCTGATCAAATGCTCTGGGAGTTTGCTGGCCGTCCGATTGGCCGTGAATCACACGTTCGCTCGCTTTAATCGCTACCAACTAGCGCTCACTTTTGCTGGGTCGCTGCTCCGGCGACATTTTCGGCCCACTGGTATTAAATTGGGCCTAATGAGGTATTAAATTGGGCCTAATGACTTGTAACAGCCACCTTCCTCTGTGCAGCTCGATAGCTCCTTTGTCTAAAAAAACTTGATAGCTCCTGGGTCTATTGCGATCGAAAAAAAAAGAGCGAGGGCAAGTCGCCGATCGATGCCATCGCTAGATTACGGCGAGGCGACGAGGGCGATGTGGTCGCACAACCTGAGCTAGACCATGCGCGTGCGGGTCAGGCCACCCCTCCCGGACCGCACGTTGATCTAGAGAAAGGCGAAGGGGCCGTTCAACTATTCGGTGAAGCATACTGCATACATGGGGATGAAATTGAGTCGCGGGATTGAAGGACGCATTCAATTATCCGTTAATGGAAGCATTCATCCCAGCTAAAGTGCGCCACTCGCCGGCGGCAATTAATTTGTGCTTTTCTGTTTTTCCAATCTGCATAGAGGCGCCCGTATATACGCTTCGTGACCTGGCTCTCTGATCTCCCGGAACCCATCTTCCTCCGGCAGCAAACGCTAATGCAGGTGGTCTCCCTCCTGATTGCCTCCTCCTGACCCTGCCGACTATCTCTCGCCTCCGCCTGCTCGATCTGGATGGCATCCGGTGCAGCGGGATCTACGTCGCGGCGATGATTAGGGGAGTACAAGGGGTGACAACTGGATCACCATCCTCGCCATGTGCCTGCAGCAAAGCACCATGGAAACCATCAGTCAGGCAACAACAAGGTGCCACGGTTGTGTCCACTACCTTCTCTTCATTGTCGTCTCTACTCCTGCTGCTCAGCACCTCGCTCACAACCGCTCGGTACACCCCAATTTCTTAGATTAATTATTTCATCTCAGTTCGAGGATGTGGCGTTGACGATGAGGAATATGTGGACATGATCTCTAATCTTGCCATTTACTAATATCTAGCAATTGCTACTGAACACTTTGCCATGTAGAGTACCTTTTCCATCAGGATGCATTTTTTGAGTACTCTCACAAATTAAAGTTCCATGTGTGCAGCTTCGGCCACTAGAGGTCTCCATAATTGATGTTCCCAGGCTTCTCTCCGCCCGCATGCCATGGTGCAGAACATGCAATGTTTCTGGAATCAGCATATGAAATTTATTGAACCTTTTGATTTGATTTGACTACTATGCATAGGACTATAGTCAAGTAAATAGTCTCCAATTATTTCACGTTACAGTCAACCTAATACTAATTTTGTGTAGTTTGTAATGCTGAATTTTAATTGGAGATTATAAGAATAGAACTGCTGGAAGATTATGTGTCTTTTATAATTTCTCAACACTATGGGGCTACCTTGGGTTAGAGATAATATTAAATGATAACATTGCTCCATAATGTGACGTAAGTCAAAGAAAAGTGTTTCTCATGTATATATGTTTTGGAAAGTGCTTCGTCATTTTTTTTAGCATGGTAACACATTTTTCTTGCTGAAGATTGCTTCTATTGCTTTCTAATGGAGTGATTGTCCTAATTTTTAGTAGACCCTGCAAAGAAAAAATAGCAATGTTTGTTAATGGTTAGATGCTACAATATTGGTGGGAGTAATGAATGTAAATACTTGTATTATGTAGTTAAGTTAATTGAAACAAAGCCAAAGACTCTGTAACTACTTTCATGGAACAAGCTGTCGAATCAATACTCATTTGTAACTGAAATTATAATGATTAATCAACTTGCTATCTTGCAAACACAAAGTCTTATGCTTCAAATTCATTTGTATCATGCGCAACAGTTTTTATTGGTGAAGTTAGTATGATCATCCACCATGTCATCTTGTTCAAACATACTGATCTTGATTCTCTTTTTTTGCGCAAAATACTGATGTTGATTCAGGGGGGGAAAACAAATGGAGAGAGGAGTTTTGCAAGGGAAACTGGTCCTTGGTGAGACACGAGTTCAGAGTCACCAAAAAATATATACAGATATATTTTTCTTGATATTTATTGATTTATAGCTCTTTTTTTAGATAAAAATGATTTATAGCTCATACGTAATCATGTTTTTCGCATCTCATGGTACATATTTCCATGGAAGCACCATGTGTTTATTTATTCCTGATTTTGTGTTGTACATATATATTATTACAACGGAATCACCATATCAGATATATTGGATATACAAACTAATATAACAATACACACACGCATGTTTTTCCTTTAAAATTCAATGAGAACCCACCATGGGCTGGCTAAGCATGTTCCTTTCCCATTCAATTAACTCCATGAATACTTGCAATGTATCAGATATAAGCCGTGTTTCAAAGTAAGGTACTTAGGTTGCCATGAAAATGAAGAGGTTATTAATTTTCAATGCTATAAATTTAAGTTCACCATGGGAGGTGTTTACACGGTGTGACTTTACATGCCATTATTTTTTTATGGGATGAGTGTCAATCTGATGTGTCATAGGTCACATATAGGAATTCCTCTACTACTTAGCCATGTATGTATTTTAGTGAAAGCAAATAGATAGACATTATTACTTGTACAACTGGTTAATATCTCTAAATTGATGACATCCATGGTGCATGTAGTACACAGTTACCAATGAGTGTTGGCCCCAAACATAGCGGCTCTATAATGCCAGGTAAACGTATAGTTAGCCAAACAAAATTACAATTAATGGAACTAATATGAATTTTTGAAACCCATTCCTTTTCCAAATATGCAGGTTAATGACACTCATTTTTTGGATATCTTAGAGCTCGTCTTCAGGTTCACTACATGTACCAGATCTCCACTCTGAACTACAATTGGTGTGTTTCTAGTTTGGAAATGGATCTCCACTGTAATTTGAATTGTTCAGATTATATTAAATGGATGATGTAAGGTTCCATATTTGTGCTGGAGATAGCTTTCATGGCATGAACAAATGTTTATTCCTGGAATAACAAATTGCACATATTAGAAATATCAAGGTGCTACCTGCCCTACATGAGGTAGATCCTTCCCACATTAAACCTTCATGTACTATAACTAGACGTATGATGCTCTTGCACAAATTGGTTTGAATATTTTCTGGGCCAACTCATTGAGATGGAAGAATATGGTATTGGTTGGTTTATGTAAATTAAACTTTTGTATTTTTTATCACCATATATGCACAGAAATTACTATAAATTTATTGTCAAAATAGACGGGCGCGGCAATGCGCGCCATCATTGATCTACTGTATCAAGAGAGGGAAGCCAATTTGGATCGGCAGGATGACCTCAATGCCCTCGAGGAAGAACGAGATGTGGCTCGGGCGCGTTCCATGTTTTACCAACAACAGGCCCGACGTTACCAGCGAAGGGAAGTCCGGAATAAAGTAGAAGCACAAGCTCCACCCAAAGTGGGATGGTCCATTCATTATAGACCAAGTACTCGCACGAGAAGCATATCGCATCTGAGACCCTGCAAACAACAAGCTGGAGCAAAACCCTTGGAATGCCTCCCTGCTCCGACGATTTTACGGTTAACCACGACCACTCCCAACTCACCCTTCATCAACAATTAAATAAATGCCAATTTTCCTTTTATTTTAATGGTTAGAAACATCTTTTTTAGTTATGCTCGGTCGATCCGAAGTGATGTAATCAGACACATATTAAGTGTTCGGCATACACTATGCCACTGGTTCTTTCAAAACCCAAGTGTATCTTTAGCACTATTTGTGCCTCCTCTCAAATACAATCATTTTTTTGCCTTTATATGCATCAATTTGCCTTGAGTTTTGGCCAAGTTGGGTTGCCTGGCTCCTATGATTACCCCTTACGTTCCTGATCGTTCGACTAAGGGGTAAAGGGAGCACCTCTGCGATTGTTGCTACCGGGTCAATCAGATTCGCACCTCAGATCGGTGAAGCCGAAAGCTAGCATTCTTAAGAAAATAGTTGGTCTACAGCGATCGAAAAAGGAGTCCTCATTTATAAATGAAAGTAACCGAGGGCTTTATGCCCACCTTGGCTATATATATACTTCACTTGATCAGGCGGATCGTCAAGATCACACATGATCACCTAAGAAAAGGAACCATTGGAGGAACTATTTTTCTTGAAAGATGTTTCTTACGCCTAAACGTAATATAACATATGCACTGGTTCACTTTGTTTTTTGAGCCCCATAGCCGGATTGCCTCGCTTTCCGAAATACCTGGTCCGCTTATTCAAATTAGAAGTAGGAAGCATTCCTCGGCCCATGGCCAAGGAGGGAGAAGCAGAAGGCTGACTAACAAAGTTCGTACAACAACTGCAATTGGAATGACGTAAAGTACATCAATACATAGAGTCATTACACATATCCTAAAATTTATCAATCTCGTCTATTAATGATTTAAGGGAACAATGGAGTCCTAGGCGGAGGGGAGTACAAAGGTTGACTGGTTAAGCTATGGGGTGAGGCTGTCGTCGCCAATGTAACAGCCTGGATTTTGCCCTCTTTTTTTTCCTTTGATTTTCTTGGATTTCTGGATTTAATTTGCTTTTCTGTGGTTGTGTGGTTCCAAAACTTGGGAAGATCTTAGCTTCCTAGGTTTTATAGTGGCTTGTCACCCTCATCTTCATCCCAAGACCCTGTCATTTCCATCCTAGCCCAAATCCCAATATTCTTTTATTGGGAATATTCCTTTTCTGATAAAGGAATTATCCTATTTACCCTAGGTTGTGAAGCAACCCATCTTTATGTCACTCCTAAAATCCCCAAATAATTCCCATAAATTGTTTGGGTCATATCTTACTCAAATACGGCAAAACTTTTCATTGCCATGTTCAAAAATAATCCTCCAATAATCATTTTCATATTCTGCCCTAAATGGCACTTTGTGAAGCAAGTGCTATTTATCTTTGCCCAATTGACTCCCAACTTCTTGGACGCCTTTTAATATCCACATAATTTCCCTATGCCAAAGTTCAACTTCATTTGCCTAGTAATTATTTTTCCATGAATTTACAAAGTTTCTGCCCAGAAAGAAGCTTTGTGAAGGAAGTATATTCTACGCATGTCCAAATGCGATGAAATTTTGCCACACCCTTCATTTGGTCAAATCATCACTCTCCACCTAATTTGAGCTCATGAAACCTTTCTATGTGAGAACAGCTCCAAATGTTGGTTTCTGGTCAGATTTGCAGTTTGTGAAGCAATTATATTTTATGTTGCTTCATTTAAGTTGCCAATTTACCAGGACATTTTCTTACCCATATAAACTCCCTAGACCAAGTTGTGGCTCAATCCATTTAGCCATTTGCCCTGTGGAATTTTTCCAAGTTTCTGGTCAGAATAAAGCTTTGTGAAGCAAGTGCCACTTTGGTTCATCCAAATGACCTGAAACCTTTTTGGGCATCTTCATATACTCAACTCATTGGGCCATAACCATTTTCATCTTATTTGATGCAACTATGTGAGTGCATCATCCAAATCTTCATTTCTGACCAGTGGGTCACTTTCTACAACAACCCCCTTCTAGACTCCTCCATTTGGGCTGATACTTGGTCATCACAGTGTTCTTTGCATGTGATCAAGCCATGCCAAAGCTTAGCCTCTGCCTCCTCCTGTGCTTGTCTCCCCGCAGCACAAACACCTTATTTGTTCATGTCTCTTGGCTCCTACTGCTAATCACTTCTTTGCCCTTGGACCGAGTTGTTTACTCATTTTGACTAAGGGCGGCACGGTCTATCTGCTAGACAAGATGTGGCCGCTCACCTGGCACCGCGTATGCCAGTTCATGCGGACCACAAGTCACGACCAGCCAAACTCGTGCTCTGGAGTCTTCCCGCCCCTGTTCTCGTCCGTTCCCTCTGCCCCGTCAGTTCTTGCCCGTGCTCGACTGCTTCACCCTGAGTCTCTGCCCTGCCCTGAATCACTACTGTGTGGTCGCCGTCATCATGCCCGTGCCACGTCTAGCCTCTACACCTCCATTGGCAGCGAGATGGAGCTCTCTTGAGCCTCCACGAGCCCTCCCCTCGGCCTATATAAGGACCCCCGAGGTGTTCCTCAGCTCCCAAGCCTCTCCTTTGCCTCTCTTGTCCATCGGAGCGACGGCATCTAGCCGAAGTTCGTCTCTATCCTCCTCAGTCGTGGTTGTTCTTCCTTGGTCCCGGTGCGCCCAGCCCTCCTTCCCTCCTCTCGACCTATCCATCGTCTCCCTCTCCTCCTGTAGAGCCGCCGCACCCCATCAGCCCTCGCCAGAGCGCCCTGCTTCGCCGAGCACCACCGCCACCCCGTCCTCCTCTACCTCCTCGGTGAGCCCCAACCCCGCGACCTCGTCTCCTCCCCGGCGTCCCTGCTGCCTCTGAATGGGACCGCATCATCCTCCCGCACCCTCCGGTGTCCTTAGATCGGCCGGAGCCCACCGGAGTTGCCCGTCCCTTCACTAGAAAAAAAAGACACACCCGTGACATTTTGGGCTGAATGGAACTTTTTTCTATCATACATATGACACTTCTATGACGATAATTGTGACAAAACCCGGTATCATCATAGATGTGGTGGGATCCTACTTCTATGACAAAAAATCATGACAGAAAATGGGCTTTTCGTCCCGGGCGGGCCGGAGACACAGCTGCATGACATTCTTTGGGCCGTCCATGACGGAAAAAACTGTGGTAGAAGCAAGGGCGAGGAAAAATTTGGGGAGTTCCCGGTTACGACGGGTGGTCGGGGGCCGAGCGATGCGCGTTTCTCTCGTACACGTACGCGCGTGTGTGCGAGGCGTTGGCTCTAACTGAACCCGAGCGAGGTGTTGGTCTCTAACTGAACCCGAGCGATTGCACTACAGGCTACGCGTTACTGAACCCGAGCGATCGATCGATGGCTGTTAACTGAACCCGATCGAGCGATTCCTTCGCTACTGCTGCTAACTAAAGCCGATCGATGCTGCCTCTCTAGATGAACAGTGAGTGTTGCGCGCGGGGGGGTGGATGAACAATGAGCGGTGGCGTTGCCTCTGGATGAACAGGACCCCGTGGTGTGGAGGGCTGGATGAACAGGACGACCGTGTGGAGGGCTGGATGAACAGTAGACAGTGGAGGGTGCCCGTGGAGGGGTGGTTGAACAATAGCCCGTGGAGTAGCGTGCGGTGGAGGCTGGATGAACAGGAGCCCGTGGAGGCTGGAGGAGGTCGACGGTAGCCCATGGAGGCTGGAGGAGGTCGATGGTGGAGATGAACAGTATCCCGTGGAGTCCCGTTTTGCGGTACGCCACACCCCTCCCGATGAACAGGACCCTCGTTTCGACCGTAGCGCTCCAACACAAGTCTGTTTTGTTCGTTTTGCGGTATGCCACACCCCTCTCGATCAACAGGACCCCCGTTTCGACCGTAGCGCTCCAACATAAGTCCGTTTCGTCTGTTTTGCGGTATGCCACACCCCTCCCGATCAACAGGGCCCCCATTTCGACCGTAGGAGGTCCGTTTCCTCCATTTTGCGGTACGCCAGACCCCTCCTGATGAACAGGATCCTGTTTCGAACGTGGCCAGTCGAACACAAGGCCGTTTCCTCTGTTCTGTGGTACGCCAGTCCTCATTTCCATCGCCTGTTCCATCCAAGCCCTCCCGATGAACACGACGACGCATTCCGTTCCGACCCAGCCGGTTGGCTCCCACGCATTTCATTGCCTCCCGATGAACACGACGCATTTTGTTGCCTCCCCATGAACACGACGCATTCTGTTGCCTGCCCATGAACATGACGACAACGTTGTTTCTTCGTTACGACCCATCCATGTACACGAGCCCTGGCCGTACGTATGCGCGAGTAGGCATTCGAGACCCCGCCCGTATGTACACATACGTGGCCGTATTTTCTTTCTTGCACACTGGTCGCTGTACATACGTGTACATGCTACATGCGCGCCTTTACATTGACCAGTATATATGTACGTACACGTTCGCGACCAGAATGACAACGCTACGTATGCTTCGACCAGGTGGGTCCCGACTGTCAGGCACTTCCTTGCGTGCGAAGATGTAGCTGGTGGGTCCCAGCAGTCAGGGGGGCGAATCGTTTTTTTTCAGACGCACTTCCTTGCATGCGAAGGTGTAGCTGGTGGGTCCCAGCAGTCAGGGGGGAAACATTTTTTTGCAAAATACGGTGGCCCGTCCGGTGGGTCCCCGCTATCAGGTGGAGGAATAATTATTTTGCGCGTAATAAGGAGGCACTTCCTTGCGGCTGTCGTGGACCCAGCTGTCAGCCTCGCCACATACAGTACTCTTCCGATGGAAGTCGGTCGTTGACCACATTGACCACGCCACGCTGAGAGCACCATAGCGGTGGACGACGGCTAGGCCTAGGAAGGGGACGACGCGGAGCTGAGGAAGACACAGCAGTGGATGCCCACGTGAAGAGGAGTACGAGGGTTCACTGGTTCGACTGCGGTGTGAGGCCGTCATCGCTGCATAATAACAGGGGGTGTGGGTGAGTAGAGGAATGGCCTGGCCAGCGGTGGGAGTAGTAGGGGGCGGTGAGGCCTCCGCCGCATCGCAGCTGGCCACGGGAGGCAGGAGCACGAGGCACGACCAGCGCTGGTTTGGGCGGCTGGAGCAAGAAGACCAGAGGTTGAAGAAGCACTACGGCCGTTGGATGGACATCGTACGGTCACTGGAGCTAGAATCGTGCATATTGACTAAGTTGACAAAGCCCTCCGTCCCCATCAACTTAGTAGGCCCACAAGTCAGCCTGCCACTATACTGGGACCCAGCTAACAGGGGAGTATTCAATTTTTTGGCATAAGAAGGAGTCACTTCCTTGCGTGCGAAGATATAGCTAGTGGGTCCGAGCTGTCAGCGGCGGTAACATTTTTTTCATGAAATACAAAGGCCCTTTCGGTGGGTCCCCAATGTTAGGTGGAGGAATCATTATTTTGCGTCTAATAACGAGGCATTTCCTTGCGTGCGGGCGTGGACCCAGCTGTTGGCCTCTCCACGTACAGTCCACTTCAGATGCATGTCGGTCGTTGACCACGTTGACCAGGCCGCGCAGAGAGCACCAGGGCGGTGGACGACGGCGAGGCCTAGGAAGGGAACGACACGGAGGCAAGGAAGACTCGGCAGTTGTTTCCCACGTGGAGGGGAGTATGACTGTACGAGGGTTTACTAGTTCGTCTGCCATCGACGGAGAATAACAGCAGGTGTGGGTGAGTAGAGGGATGTCTAGGCCAGCGATGGGAGTACGATGGGGCGGTGAGGCCTACGCGGCAGCACAGCCGGCCGCGGGGAGGAGGGAGCAGGCAGTCCCGCTGGCGCTTGTTTGAGCGGCTGGAGCAGGAAGAGCAGAGATTGAAGAAGCACGACGGCCGTTGGATGGACATCCAACAGTCACTGCTTGTGCGTCAACCTTTTTTTTAGGAAAGCCTCAAATTTGTGGAAAATAGCATACAGCCCATCTGCCATTATTTCTAATAATTTATAGTCCATTTGCTAATTCTTAAGGTTTTTTTGGAGCAAGTATTCTTTTTGTTAGCATTACAGCCCATATTGTGGCCACGGTTAAAAAATTATACGAAATTTTGCATATTTCGGTGCGGTCCGAACTGTTTTTAATCCCGAAATTTCGACTCACATTCAAACTGATTTTAAAAATAAATGTATATCAATATAAAATCCAACAAATTCTCCACGCATAAAAATTAATGTAATTTAAAATCTCGAAATGAAAAAAAGATATTTGAAACTAATTGCCGGTTTGATGTGTTTTAAAAATGTACAACCCATTTCTCATTACTGATGGGCCATTTTCTCGGCCAGCCGAATGAAAGCTCTCCTCGTCTTGAAAGATTTGCAGCCCAACAGGCCTGACAAAGCGACTTACTTGGCAAATCACAAAAAAACTGGGCTGTGGCCGTGGACCCAGCTGTCAGCCTCTCCACGTACAGTACTCTTCCGATGGAAGTCGTTCCTTGACCATGTTGACCACGCCGCGCGGAGAGCACCACGGCGATGGACGACGGCGAGGTCTAGGAAGGGGACGACGCGGAGCCGGGGAAGACGCGGCAGTGGAAGCCCGCGCGGAGAGGAGTACGAGGGTTCACTGGTTCGGCTGCGGTGTGAGGCTGCCATCGCCGCAGGGCCTGGCCAGCGGTGGGAATAGTAGGGGGCGGTGAGGTCTTCGCGGCAGCACAGCCGGCCACGGGAGGCAGGAGCATGCGGCATGACCGGCGCTGCTCTGGGCGGCTGGAGCAAGAAGACCAGAGGTTGAAGAAGCACTACGGCCGTTGGATGGACATCGTATGGTCACTGGAGCGAGAATCGTTCATATTGACTAAGTTGACAAAGCCCTTCGTCCCCGTCAACTTAGTAGGCCCACATGTCAGCCTCCCACCAAGGTGGGTCCCAGCTAGCCGGGGGAGTATTCATTTTTTGTGCGTAATAAGGAGGCACTTCTGGTGGGTCCGAGCTGACAGCGGGGGGAACATTTTTTTCGCGAAATACGGTGGCCCGTCCGATGGGTCCCGGCAGTCAGGGGGAAACGTTTTTTTTGCAAAATACTGGTGGCCCGTCCGGTGGGTCCCCGCTGTCAGGTGGAGGAATAATTATTTTCCGCGTAATAAGGAGGCACTTCCTTGCGGCTGCCGTGGACCCAGCTCCCAGCATCTCCACGTATAGTACTATTCCGATGGAAGTCGGTCGTTGACCACATTGACCACGCCGTGCCGAGAGCACCACGGCGGTGGACGACGACGAGGCCTAGGAAGGGGACGACGCGGAGCCAGGGAAGACGCGGTAGTGGATGCCCGCACAGAGAGGAGTACGAGCATTCACTGGTTCGGCTGCGGTGTGAGGCTGCCGTCCCCACAGAATAACAGGGGGTGTGGGTGAGTGGAGGGATGGCCTAGCCAGTGGTGGGAGTAGTATGGGGGCGGTGAGGCCTCCGGGTAGCACAGCCGGCCACGGGAGGCAGGAGCAGGCGGCACGACCAGTGCTGCTTTGGGCGGCTGGAGCAAGAAGACCAGAGGTTGAAGAAGCACTATGGCCGTTGGATGGACATCATACGGTCACTAGAGTATTGACTAAGTTGACAAAGCCCTCCGTCCCCGTCAACTTAGTAGGCCCACAAGTCAGCCCAACAATATGGTGGGTCCCAGCTAGCACGGGGTATTCATTTTTTTGGGTGTAATAAGGAGGCACTTCCTTGCATGCGAAGATATAGCTGGTGGGTCCGACCTGTCAGCGGGGGGAACATTTTTTCGCGAAATACAGAGGCCCTTCCTGTGGGTCCTAGCTGTCAGGTGGAGGAATCATTATTTTGCGCATAATAAGGAGGGATTTCCTTGCGTGCGGCCGTGGACCCAGCTGTCAGCCTCTCCACGTACAGTCCACTTCCGATGGATGTCGTTCATTGACCATGTTGACCAGGCCGCGCCGAGAGCACCAGGGCGGTGGACGACGGCGAGGCCTAGGAAGGGAACGACACGGAGCCAGGGAATACTCGGCAGTTGTTTCCCACGCGGAGGAGTACGAGGGTTTACTGGTTCGTCTACCGTCCCCGAAGAATAACATCATGTGTGGGTGAGTAGAGGGATGGCTAGGCCAGCGATGGGAGTACGGTGGGGCCGTGAGGCCTGCGCGGCAGCATAGCCGGCCGTGGGAGGAGGGAGCAGGCAGTCCCGCCGGCGCTTGTTTGAGCGGCTGGAGCATGAAGAGCAGAGATTGAAGAAGCACGACAGCCGTTGGATGGACATCCAACAGTCACTGCTCTCGTGTGTTGACTAAGTTGACAGGGCGTTGCGTGTGCGTCAACCTTTTTTTATGAAAGCATACGCGTCAACCTGTACTAGGCGCACAAGTCAGCCTCAAATCTATGGAAAATAACATACAGCCCATCTGCCATTATTTCTAATAATGTACAGCCCATTTGCTAATTCTTAAGAATTTTTTTGGAGCCCATCTTCTTTTTGTTAGCATTACACCCCATATTGTGGCCACGGTTAAAAAGTATACGAAATTTTGCATATTTCGGTGCGGTCAACTGTTTTTAATCCAGAAATATCGATTCACATTCAAACTATTTTGAAAAATAATTTATATAAATATAAAATCCAAATAATTGTCCACGCATAAAAATCAATGGAATTTAAAATCTTGTAATGAAAAAAATTGAAACTAATTCCCGGTTTGATGTGTTTTAAAAATGTACAGCCCATTTCTGGGCAAACCGAATGAAACTCTCCTCGTCTTGAAAGATTTGCAGCCCAGCAGGGCCGATAAAGCAAGTAGGCCTTGTTTGGGTATTTCTTTGAAAAAATAGAACAGGGCTAGACATTTTCAGCAAGAAAAAAACACAACTGGGCTCATGATGTGGTAAACATAAATAAAACCCTGGCTAGACGGGCCACAGCCCCCGCACAGCCCCGTTGTTACCCTGATCCGTCGCTAAAACTAGTATAAATAACAACTGCTTGTTCCTCAAAAAAAACTGCGCGACCTGCTGGGTCCCTGGTGTCAGCCGCTCGTAGTGTAATTCTCTCGTTTATTGACTACATTGACAATGGCGTGAGCCCCAGATGTCCAACCATTAGGAGGAACCATATTTTTGGGCTTGTAATAAAGAGGCACTTGCTTGCGTACTGCCATGACGCTGGTGGGTCCCTACTGTCATCCTCTCCACGTACAGTCATCTCCTTGTTCCTCTCGGTTGTTGACGACGCTGACAACGCAAGAGGGCGGCGCACCGCGCACGGCAAGCGAACCAAGGCCGCAAGGCAGAGGACGACGGCGAGGCCTCGGACGGAACAAACAGGAGCCGTGGAAGATACGTCGGTCCAGTCGTAGGCGGAGGGGAGTACGAGGGTTGACTGGTTCGGGCGCGGGTGCGTGTTGGGGCTGACATCGCCGGAGAATAACAGGACGTGTGGGGGAATAGAGGGAGGGACTAGCCAATGTTGGAGGGTACATACGGTAGGGCGACGGAGGCGCAGCCAGCCATGGGAGGCGGGAGCAGGCAGAGCCGACGGGGTGGTTTGGTTTGGGCGGCTGGAGGAAGAAGAAGACAAGAGATAGAAGATACACGACAGATGTTGGATGTCAATCCAACGGCTGGTAGGCAGAATCCTTTGTTGACTGGCTAGTAAGTCGACACCACCTTGGATAGACTATTTCCTCGCGGGTCCCAAATGTCAGAATCCAAATCTGTCACGGTCATGCAGCCTTTCCTATGAAAATTTACAGCCCATTTGATGTGCTAGTTCGAAATAAGTTTGTGGGTGCTGGTGGGGGCTAATCACTTGGCTTCTGTAATGCACAGTGAGCTCAAGCAGCCGGCGAGAGTGATGTTATTTCCCTTGGTTGGGATTTGTTACAATATTTCACTCTAAATTAAACGAATGGCAAGCCATTTGCCTTGTTTCAAAGAAAATATGACAGTCACAGCCGAGTTGAAAAGGGCAGGAACATCTAACTCCAGCTTACAAACTGTACAAAAGCACGAGGGTTAATTGTTCATCAGGTTTACAAAAAAACCCAGATTGAAAAGGGCAACAACATCTAACTCCAGCACTGTTTTCGGCAGTCACAGTCAAATGGATCGGTCAGGTCCATAGAATGAACATCCTGGGTCGTAAAATTTACTGGATTATGACCACAATATGTTGTAAATAGAAGCCCGACACGTTCAGAAGCTCTTTTGCCCACCTGAAACTCCTTTTTTTGCTCTTCGACATACCCATCCGTCAAAACCATGCTGCTGATAAACTTAAGCCTGATGGACAATAGTAACCTCGCATTCAGCAGGAAGAATGTGACAAATCTAGTGTTTGCACGGTTGGCTACATATCGTTCTAGCGTTATTGTCTTCAATCGAATCTCATGAGAAGTGAGAAAATCCCGATGCTTACGAATCCACCGATTGGTTATAACTTTCTTACCCCGTCCTGTTGCCTAAATAGACATGAAGATTGAAAACAGTTAAGGTCTAAAAGAAGAGTGTCGAAAGAGCAACAGCTGAACGGTTAATTCTAGTACACTATATGCGGGCTTCCAATGTGCGTGAAATTATCACCTTTATATACAACTTCTCCAGACATGGAAAGCATTGCAGCAAGCCAATAATCTTGTTCAGATCAAAACTATTCATTTGGATATATAAGATCTTGACAGAATCCAGCACCATTGATAGGCCATCCATGGAGAAACTCTTCATTGAGCATAGAACATAATATTAGTACAAAATGTGTACTCCAAGATGATATATAACTTATGCGCAGAAATTTAAAATGCAGCTTATGGTTACAAGTGTAGATGATAATATAAAGTACCTGAAGAACTGTGGAGCCAAACACCATATTGAAATGAGCACAGAGATCATGTATTACACCCAAGGTCTCCAGTTTAGGCGCAGAGAGGACGGTTATTTGCAACGGTGAATAACTAGAATCAAGGATCAACCTTTGAAGTGAAGGGGCATCTTGGATGATGAGCTGCCTTCCGTCAAAAGAAATTCCAATTCTTACAAGGTTAGGCGACTTTATTTGGAGACAACCGATTCTAACTGTGAAAACAAGCACCAAGCACTCCAGCGCAGGGCAACTGGAGTGGATGATGTTGTGCAATGAGGCCTCCGATATACGAACCCGCACAAGTGAAAGTTTCTTGAGAAATGGGAGTCGAAGGTTTAGTACCAGATTGTCTGGTAGGTAGCACAGCGCAAAGGTGGCGGTGTGGAGAGAGGAGGAAAACCGCGAGATGGACATCGGTGCTGAGGGCACAAGTTCATGGCGTTCGGTATGTGGTATGTGATTTCCAGGGGAATAGTAGAACTCAAGCAGCTGTAGTTCTGTGAATTCAGGGGATTTCAGCCAGGCGTCCACCGTGCAGGGCATGGTATGCTTGCTCAGGTAGCATGACGGGATGCAGAGGCTTTGAACGGAGCCCTGGTGGGAGGAGATGATGGCTCTGGGGATTTCAAAATCATTGAAGAGAGATAGCTGACGACAGTCGAGATTAAGGGGCACGGCGCGCCATAGAGGGCGCCACCGAATTGAGAGGACTTGGGTGCGGCAGCAATCCTTGGTGGGGAGAAGCGAGATGATCTCCCCAAGGACGGCGTCCGGGAGATCGCTGATGCGGTCCACCCGAGATTCTACGGGTTCCTGGGATCCGGTGGGGGCGGGGTCGCCGCTTCTCCCCGCGCTGCCGGGTGCGGGATCTACAACAGGCGTCGCCGCTGGCGGGAGCCTCATCTTCTTGGCGCTGGGGTCAGCCGACTCCATTTTCCTCGAGGGCGTCGCGTCGCGCTCACGGATTTGAGCAGAGTAACGAATGACGAGCCTAGTTGTAGTGCGAGCGAAGAAGAAGGGGAGCTGGGGGTTTTCTGTAGGAGTGAGGAAGAAGGGGAGCTGGGGTTTTCTGTAGGAGTGAGGTGAGGAATTTGGGGGTACGAGTGGAGCGAGCTGACGTGAGGTGGGTGGGAGCGAGGAGGAAGAAGAGCACCCAGGTTTTTTGGGGGGGGCGGTGTGCTGGGTGTGGGTAGCGCCTCTCATTCAGTAAATATATGGGCTTTTGAATTGATTTTACTATTTACTAGTGTGGATGGGCTGTTTTGTCTTGGGCCCAGAGAAACAATTACTACTAGTACAGTGGAGACACTCTACAGCTACCCAGAAAAACAATTACTACTAGTACAGTGGAGACACTCTACCGCTTCTGGCTCCTCCTAGGTCATTGAAACGTCTCCCTCTACTGAATGCCGTTATACTTTTGTTCACCGACATGCGGGCCATGCAGCGCGCGGGCCCAAATGCCATCCACCAAATTAGAAGGCAGTATGCAGGCGGAGAGTCACCCCGGTCGTAGCGCGGCAGTAACGAGCCGTCGTATCACAAAACCCCACCTCCCCGCAGTCTAAGTTTGACGGACGAAGCAACCATCATTTCACTCTTCGCTGAATCCCCTTCTCCCTCACCGTCTTCAAGAAAGGCAACACTCGCATCTGCCACTGTTCTTCTCTCCCAACGAAGGGAAGGTAAGCGGATCCGTGATGTTGGTATATTTTCGTTCAGAGAAAAAAAGAACTTTTGCAAAGCAGTAACCGATCCTCACTCTCTTTTTTGTTTCATTGTCATTGCGATTGTGTTTTCCTTTCAGTGGTCTCCTAGTATTCGTCAGTTTCATGATGGACCAAGGAGAACCAGGCAAAGATCTGCCGATATTGGAGCAGACGCGGGAGGCTGATCCCCACGAGACAGAGAGCTCCAAGAAGATGGAGGCAGCCACCGAGCCGACCCCAGATACGCTCACGGCCACTACTGAGATGGTCAACGCCCCGTTTGAGGTTACAGCCCCCGTGGCACTGCAGGAGCAGTTTTCCCCCTTCGAGGATGTGTCCCCCCCCCCCCGCTGAGCTGCCCAAGGTGATTTTCTTCTTTGCCGATCTCGATTGTGGTTTTTCATCTAAGTATGTGGTGATTAATAATGCAAAATTTTATTAGCTTCGATGCCATGCTATACATAGTGGTTTAAATAACTTGTGTTTCTTATACTGAAAAGTAATTCAGAATTTGTTTCTGTTTCAATTAGAGCCCTGATGCAGACAAGGATTGTGTGGTTGTACATGTCACTCGCTATGAGGCGGATGACCTGAATATACGCACTGGGAAAACAGAGTTCTTAGGCTGTTGGATCCTGGAAGCCATTTGCGGTTATACCAATGAAGAGTTGTATTCCAGCCTCACTGTTGTCAGGCGTGTTGTCCAGGGTGTACTGAAGCACAAGAAGTTCAAAGCTACTCCTTCGTTTGTGAGGCATACTGTTCTTGTCAAGCTTACGCAGGAAGATGACGTGGCATGCCTCCACAAACAAGTTTATCAGTGGCAAGGCCACAAGGTTGTCTTCATGAAGGTTCACAGGATTGAGCTGCTGCGGGACGTCCTCGATGATGTTCATGGCAAGGTCCGTCTTGTGTCCAGCCCAAATTAGATCGAGGCATGAAATAGTTGCCCCAGCTAGTGTTTAATAGTAGTTTGGATTGTGTCTAATTATCCGAACCTTGCCTGTTATCGACCCCTCTGGGGCTAGTACTCTGTTTGAATCCGTCTATGGGAACTGCTGCTACTTTTGTGTGCCCGTGAATCATGTGAGAACCATCGTAATTGTTGCCGAAACAGATGCGTCCTCACTAGTTTTTTCATGAATATGGCATGGTAAGACATAAGTTGTCACGGTTTATCATACGAGCAGTGTGTGTTTTGATGAAATAGAGCACTCGTTCGAGAACTGTGCGCCGACGTATACATAAGTACTTGTAAACACTGTTGGTGCTACCCCACTTGTAAGCAGTTGTGCAAAACACGGCACATTGGCTCAGCTCGCTTCAACACTAGGCTATCGACCAGCTAACAATCAACAATCTGCTGTCTGACATATAAGCAACTATGTATCTTGTTACAGTGGTTCATGCAGTTAACTGAGGCCACAATGTAATAAATTCCAAACGTTCACACGCTAGTCCAGCGCTCATGTGGAACACTCACATTAAACTCGTCTTCATAAAAAACTTGAAAAGCATAAGTTAAGCAATTTTATACATCTCAATGATTCATAGAACATAACAAACATATACTAGTTCACAGCAAAAGACAAAGTTGTGAGAAGGTTTACAAATCAGGAAAAAACAAGCAAGGCTTCTCTGAGCAAAGGGCCTCCCGGCAGGCTTAAATTTCCTGGAGTTCACTCTGGTTTTTTCTTGTTGCCACCATCCAGGGTTAGGTTCTCTCATTCCAGAATAACCAATTATAATTGTGGTCTCAGCTGGAATGCTGAACTGAACCATGCAGTGTACTGACCAGGTGAAATTCTTGTGCATTCCACTAAATTTAAGCACCGCTATTTGCAGAAATAAGCAGACCACAATGCCTCTTGTCCGCGCACCTGTCCAAAAAACCGCCGTGCAGCCGTGCCAGCTAGTCCTCGGTCCATGGATGAACTGGTAGAAAGTGCATTCCGGACTAGGATGCAGTTGTTTTCGCTCGTCCCTGCACTGCAATCAGGAAGTAAAACGTACGAATCAGCTTCTTTTAGATTGCGTTGGTCATTCTACCTTAGTTACTACCAATGTAGGGATACCTTGAAGACGGGAGGTTAGACGACGGCAACGAGGGATAGCCATCTCATTTTGCGCAGTTGTACTAAAACTGAGGTGTGTGCTTTTGATTGCGCGGATAGAAACGATACGGAGACAGACATCCCGAAACGATATGGAGACAGACATCCCTGTTTGCGCAAATACGAAATACGGTTATTTAAACAGTGACAGATATTTGCAGTGGCGTATGATTAACAGCAGCATCTATTGTGTTATAATTGGCACTAGATTGACAGTATGAAGAGTCCTTAAGTAAGTAGCATCACATCACATCAACAATGCCACTAGATTAACATGCAGAACAATAGCATTAGTATTACTGTCATGAGAGTAGCACATGGTCAGTAAATGTGCAATCAAATTTGTGCAGTTCCACTGGGATGAAGCAATGTTAGCGGTGTGAGATTTAAGTGTAACTGCAAAAACACAATTCATGGGAAATAAAGCAAGACGGAAGCACTTCATAAAATGGTGGTGGCATTGCTTCAATTTATCGACGGCACTAGACCATTACTTATAGTGACATTAGGTGGCATTGCTTAATGCTTCATGTGATTTTACATTAACGGTAGCGATATGGGCGTAGGGACAGCAGGTATCTACTACTTTCCCCCGTTTCCTCTTAGAACCAAGTCCTAGATTCATGCGACAACTTTCCCACTTTCTTCCCTGTTTGAACCAACGCTTAGAGTCGACTGTATGAACTACCTTTACCTCTAATAATAGTAGAAGTCTAGGTGGCTTTGGAACAGTGGACGTAAGTAGAAAAGGATCCACACGAAGGGAGCTGGGGCAGTAGAGCAAGGCAGGTTTCGAAGGAATATATACCTGAGGGTCGTCGGCATGTGGCAAAGACGGCGTCGGGAGGCCGCATCTTGGCCACAATACCGCAGGGAGGAAGAAGGGGTCGGAGGCCCTCCCGAGCCGGTGCTCTTTCAGAGAGAACGACACGTCCACCGATCAGGACGCGCGGGCAGCCGTTGGTCTCCTCCCTCGCCGCCGCCGACAGCGTGAACGATGCACCTACACCCCTGCCCCGGTCGAGGTTGTCCGGACGGATTTGTGACCAGCCGTGAGCTGAGAGAGAGTGTGGCCACCTATGTCTTGCTTAGATCTGGAGAGCATGAGAGAGTGAACGAGAGGAACCCTAGTAAAGCAAGCGCTAAGGCTCCTGCTTTTATATATAGTGGAGTGATTTTGTTGTACCAGCTTCAAAAAATGCGCTCCTACGTGTACCCGCGAGTGGGTGTGAGAGAACTAGTGCGTGCGTGCACCGCTTCTCTTCGTGAGAGTACAATATACTATGCCCAAAGAACGTTCGCCGCAAGAGTAATAGTATAAGTGTGTGACGTGTGAGCTAAAATAAAATGTGCGCGACGTCTTTTGTTTTTTAGAAGTTCTGAGGGTAGGGTGTGAAGAGCACATATGTGCGTGACGTCTACCTACAAATAGACGGTGGGTGCGACGTGCGAGTCTGCGAGAGGACTCGGGAGAGTCGTGACTCGTGAGGGTGCGTGTGCGTGAGAGAGAGGGGGCACGTATCAATGCAATGCATGTGTCCGTAAATCATTATCCGACAAACGTTCGCCACAAGCCTTTTCCTGACGAACGCCGTAAGAACCGTTAGATCGGCATCCGACAGTGTCAGTTTTGCCATGTCATTTAACAGAACAGCCACTCCTCCTACACACAAATCTTCCACGTGAGTGTTAGCAACTGCCGTATGCTCCCTCCGTTCCGAAATGCAGTGCATATAGCTTTATTGAAAATTCGAACCTCGCAAACTTTTACCGAGTTTTCGTGTACCAAATTGCACATGTAGAATACCCTGTATATATCATTTCATTCATCTTCGAGAGGTAACTATAAAGATGGGTGAGGAGTCTACAAAGAAAGACCATCGTATCACCCGCAGCAATTTCAACCATCCTTTAGTGTCGAGGAATATCATAGGAACTCTATATGATATGATTTTTATAGGATTTTTTCCTTTAGAGCCAATTGGTTCATAGGAATAGATTCATATACTCCACATTTCAAAGGAAATAAACATGATATCATTTCTATAGCTTTAGAGCCACTTGGTTCATATGAATGGATTCCTATACTCCCTTAATTTCAAAGGAAAATAAACATTAGCGTATATTCAATAGAAAAGTTCCTATGATATGAACCAAATTACATCTCTTTTCTAATCCCTCCTCATAGGAATTGAGATACATGTCATCTCTAGATTCAATAGAAAAGTTCCTATGATGTGAACCAAATGACATCTCTTTTCCAATCCCTACTCATAGGAATTGAGATGCTCCATGTCATCTCTTTCCCTACAACTTCCATGTATACATCTTCTATTCCTAAATAGATAGTACAACCCACTAGTAGCTTTTTTCCAAAACATGCAACTATGGCACAAGAACTATATAGTGTGCCAATAACTTTGAAAGATGGTCGCTGGATGAAGCTAATCCGACAGTGCAGAGATAGGCAAATCCGAGCACTACTGGCCGTTGGATATCATCAACATTCCACCAGATCTGCCACATGTACAATTTAGAAGACTCCATGGTTGAACTTAAGCATAATGCACAAACCTCAAAACACAAGCACTTCTCCTTTGTTCTAGAATCTTCTGTATCATAATTGATTATTTTTTTCTAAATGAATTGCCATTATTTGTTTTTTACTTTATGATTTACAATGCACAACCCCATGAATCTTAACATTTTTATAAAACTAATTGATTTTGAATGAGATGAACTATAAGAACTAAACGAACATCTACATCATGCATATATGACTCAAAGCTTTACATGCTATAGTGTGTATTTATTCATAATTTGGTTTCGAAATCTCATGCGTTCAATACATGTGTACCTTACTAGTTTTGAGTAGAGTAGCAAATTTCACGCGGCCCCGGGTATATCAAAATGCAGGGCCCATGCATCATTGCCTTTCGGTCGAACCTACGTCCACAATTTTTTGTACGTACTATATCTCCACTGGTCCCCGAACCCAAAATGCTGCCTCGTTCCCGTAAAACCAAGCGGCCCACACATATTTAAGGCGTCGACTCGAACCCGTTTACTACGACGTGGCCCCGCACGCCGTAGTACTCCTACAAACCCTACCGCCGCACTCATCATCGGTTTTCTTCAAGAGGACGAGGGAGAAGCCGATTTGTAGTGGAGGCGCTTTCAAAAAAAGGATCTGTAGTGGAGACCCCTACCCTAGGGTGCCCTAGGTAGCTGCCGCACGCATCATTGTTTTCTCTTTTCTTTATGCTCTTGCGCCCTAGAGTGAAATGATGGTTGCTTCGTCCGTCCAGCTTAATGCGGGAAAGGTGGGGCTTTGTGATTTGACCCCTCATCGCTCATTTTCTACTACTGCGGCGCTACGACCGGGGTGCCTCCAATTCCAACCGCTGCTCCGAACTGTAATTTGGTGCATCGCACGTGGAACAAGACGGTGGATGAGCCACATGTCGGCCAAAGGGGTCCTGTTAAGTGTGTCGCCATTTCGTGTGCGGACTGACCCTGCTTGAGTTGCTACGCCAACACGACAGGAGCAGCCTACCACTTGGTTTTGCTCCTTGGTGAATCCCGACTATATTGATCTAAAAAGATACGTGCTGAACTACCCTCTCCGTCTCGGTTTTTTATTTTTAGGCGTCTCGGTTTATAGGGCCTGCACGTAGTTCTAGGTCATCCATTTGACTAACTAAATATGAGTTACTATGTCACAAAAAGTATATCATTGGATTCTTAAGCGGATGTAGTTGTATTTAAAAGTCGAGGGCGGGGCTTTTCCTGCGCGGTAGGCGGGGCAGTTCCGCCTAGTCGGTTCGACAGAGACGCGAGAAGACGAGGGAGTAGGCTGCTGCAAACGTAGGGCTGTGTGATTTGACAGCGAGTTACTGCTGGACAGGTGGGGCCCCGTGATTTGACTTGCCATTATCATTTTAACTGCGGCGCTACGACCGGCGTGAGTCTCCCGATTCCTGACCACCTCCATACAGGTGCCTCTCCCAATGCTCCACCATGTAGTAGAGGCTGGCTCTTGCATGAGAGCCCACTTCTCCACTTTTTCCTTGCCTCTCTTTCCTCCACATATGCAAAAATGCCATGTAAAGCGCACTATTGTACTTACTTGCTCCTACAGGTGCTAAGCTTGCCACATAGGCATAAAGTCTGATGTGGCAAGTTAATCAAGAAGAGAGAGACTAGTTTGGTGACCCAAGGAAGAAACGGTGCTAAGCGCGTGTACCTAGGTGAAAAGACAATTTTGAGTCTATAGATAATTAAATGAAGCAAACTTAGCAACAAAAAACTAATAAGCACACCATTTCATTGGAAGAGGTCACTCCTTGGCAAATGCAATAAATACTAGTACTCCCTGTGTCCCATAATATAAGAACGTTTTTGGCACTACACTAGTGTCAAAAACGTTCTTATATTATGGGACGGAGGGAGTACGAAGAAAGAGATAGAGAGAAGTAAAAAAATACACTTATAGCCAACCTTATAGCCAACCTTGTTGTAGTATGAGTGACTAAGTGATGACTATGTATGACATGCCAACATCAGATAGCCTAACGCACCGTGTTAAATCTCCAAGGGCGCGACCGCGCGAGCGACGCGACGGTCGTGGTAGGCGCGACCATGATACGGGCTGCTGGCAGCCCTTGGATCTGAGATCAAACGGTCGCATGCTAAGTTGCTGAAAATTTGCAGAATAACCCTCCAGGATAGGATATTCACCCATAGGTCTAGAATCACGCCATGCAACCGTTCGATCTCAGATCCAAGGGCTCTCGGAAGCCCGTATCATGGGAGAATGGAAAGCCACTACCCTGCCGTTCGCACGCTGGCAGTTCGCTCCTACTCGTCCCCGCACGTCCTTCAATACTACGGCGGTTCGCTCCTAGTCGTCCCGTCCTTTCACATTACGGCAGTTCCACTAATCCTAACCCTCCTCCCAAATCCATGGCGTCCCAAATCTCCATGATCGGCGGTGAGTACAAGGTTAGAACCATCACCGGCGATGAGTTCGACGTCATCTACACCCGTTCTTCCGCGACGGTGAAAGGATGCCTTTCTCGCTTCAGACGCATGTTCGAAAACTCAGATGATGAGTGGGTCGCTGGGCTAGATGTTGAGTACACCACAGTCCTGGGACGAGAGAAGGATCTAAAGGACGAAGAGAGGAAGAAGCCCGCCGTGATCCAGGTTTGCGTACATAACGTTTGCTTGGTCTACCACATATGCCATGCCGACGTTGAGTGCCAGGATTTTAAGAACTTCCTCAAGGACAAAAGAGTGAAATTCGTTACTGTAGACTTTAAGAACGACAAAGAAGTCCTGGGTCGGATAGGCCTCGTTGTAGGCAACCCCTTCGACCTCCAGAAGAATCGGCTGCTGCCCTCTCGTCAGCCTTCAATGCTGACCCTGGCAGGAGCCATGGTTCATCCTTCGTACCGTAAACTGGAGAAACCTCATTACACGTTTCATCGTCATGCATGGCAGCGGAATGTACTAGATATAGACCACATCCACTACGCTGCAATGGATGGCTACCTTTGTTTCAATATCTACAAGGGTTGGATGAAGAGCAAGAGCCAAGTGTGCGGTTCAAGCAAAGAAGTATCGGCCAAGAGGAAGAGGGACAAGGACGAAGTCGAGGACGTGGACGAGGACTCCGAGTGAGTAAGGTGTCAGTATTGTTGCTCATGGTGGTTCTAATGCAGTGTCTACCGGATTAGTTGCATAGTTTAATTTCAGGTGTGCTTAGTTTAATTTGAGGGGCGTGTTGTGCTGAGCCCCCAGCAGAACTATGTTATGTTTCTTCTCGTTACTTTAACTCTTCAGTATGTACATACTACTAGTATTTCTTTAATAGAATTTAGCACCCCAATTAAGCACGTACTAGCTTTTTTAATAGTACTATATGCATAATTTGACGACGAGCGCTCTCTATATGTACCACCTTTTTTTAATTTCAATTTTTGCTCCATGGCGCAATCCATCGATACTACTACTGTATGAAAGTATATATTTTTTAAAAGGCTAGAGTACTGTTCATCACATATATAGCTAGTTAAATTCTCAACCTAGAACGACGTGCATGCCATGTAGTAAACCGATACGGAGGAAGTATAGTAAAAATGAGGTGATTTTACCGAGCGATCGGCGGGGGAGCATGGCCTGTCATGCGGTCCCACGTGTCATGATGTACCAAGGCGATGCGCGTGTCCCTCTTGAGGCAGAAGCAATACTACGTGGTTTGAGATGATGGCGAACCGAAGTGTGAAATAATGGTTGCTTCGTCCGTCTGGGAAGGTGCGGCATTGTGATTTGACGTCTCATTGCTCATTACTACTACTGGCGTACGAGTGGGGTGCGTCCCCCTGCTGTTCTGCACTGTTATTTGGTGCTTGACACGTCGACCCGGTTGCTATATGTCCCACATGTCGGCGACAGGAAGTACAGAATTCATGAAAGGGAGCGTCGACGGAGGAGTATACTACAGAATTCATGAAAGGGAGCGACTTAGTTTTGGAAAAATCTGTTTTTACGGAGTACGTACCCACTAGGGTTTATAGGGCTCATCTAAAAAACATTCGTTTTTCCGTTTGATAAGTCTCAATTCTACTACTATTAGTAGTACCATTAAATGTTGGATTTCGAGGTGCGTTAGATCACCCGACGCAAGCAGTGTCAAGAGGAAACTAACCAATGCATGTAGAAGTTCATGGAAATTTAGTGGTCATTCATGCATTCGTTCTAATTAATGCCTCGGTAAACATAACTTCTTGAGAAAAACGAGCGTACTAATTACTTGTGCAAACTACGAAATTAATTCGACCACTCACCGTCTACCTTGGTTGGAGAGATTTTGAAATTGAGCCATAAACTGGAAAGGAGGGAGTAGTAACTTTTGTCTCGATTACTATTTGTGGCCTTGTATAGATGCAAAATGTATTTTTTATAGTGGCCTTGTATAAGTAAATGGAGGGAGTACTAACCAAGGTACGTAGTAGGGACGAGGAGTAAACGGAGGGAGTAGTAAAATTTTCTCCTCGTGCTGCGAGCCACCGCGCGCGTGGGCGAGGGAGCGGGCGTAAGGCGTACAGTAGTAGGAGTACTACTACTACTACTCGTAAGCAAGCTTCACCTCATCCTGCGAGCCACCGCGCCCGTGGGCGGGGGAGACGGCGTACTAAGCAAGCTTCTCCTCGTTCTGCGAGTTGACGGGACACATCAAAAGTACTCCAGTGTATAGAGCCTTGCCTCTAAGGTAGGCCCCACATGGTTTGCCTCTTTTTTTAACATAACACGTCAAGTCGCAATTTGTTTGTTCACCCGTGGTAGACGATCCTCCCTCCACCAAGTGGACAACCAGTACACGTGTCAAATTACCACGTGGGCTGCCTTTTCGTACAGAAATGAGCTCCACCGTGTACCCGCGCGGGTGTGGTTGGGAAAGAGACGGGAGTACGTGCGCCGTGCGTGCACCTCTTCTCTTCGTGCACGTCCCCCACCTACGTGGGTGTGTGTGAGAGAGATACAAACCTAGACATAATGCGCCGTCCATCCCCATGCCTCCGCCCAGTCCGACCACCAGTCACCACCACGCCCCACTCCTCCTCACCTTATCTCTCATCTTTCTCCCTCCATTTTTATATACAAGGGGCCACTATCAAAATTACAATTTGCAGATATACAAGGCCACTAACACTAATCGATGCAATATTAATGGTGTTTGCCTCGTGGTACTAGCAAAGGAGGACATTAATTATCCCTTGCATGCATGCGGGAGTTTGTAAAAAATGCATCTTGATGTTCCGTGCAATGCACGGGCATCTTGCTAGTCCATGAAAACAACACATGGCAAAATTCCACGGCGAACGAGGGATTTGAATCTGTTGGGAGGGGCTGTTTGGATCTTGCCCGGGGTAGCCAAAATATTGGCGACCCTTTTGTCCACCGGTGCCTTTGCCACCGATGAACGAGGAATGGCTCGGGTGCTCATGCTGTCATGCATCCTCCAGCGCGCACGTTGGAGACGAGCTCGCACGAGCTGTGTTTTTTTGTCCCACAACGCCGCCCGAGCCGCCCGCAGACCGACCGGCGACCCGCAAATTACGCCATCCAACCGTAGCCGCACACATTATGACAGCAACTCAACCAACCGGACGAAATTCACGCAAACACGTAGACAAACTGATATTTCATATAAACAACGACGGAAATCATATAAAATACCGGATTTTCATACAAACATGACGGATTTCATTACATTCAAATGAACTACGCGGTGCTAGTTCTGGACAGCACAGGTATATAATACCTGGCCTAAATGGTCGCCCGCCGATCGATTTGTGTTCCTCATGTCCGGCAGCACGATCACCGGACTGCCGGGAGCCCCGGAGGTATATGCTTCAGCGCAAAGGACGGCTCGCTTCCCCACTGCCCAACTGATATCATTGGCTGGTGCCGAAGATGATGGTGGCCGGCACCGGTTCGAGTTCATCACCGGCCACTACTTCGCCATGGCCGGCACCGGCTCGAGTTCATCCTAACATTCCCCTCTTCCGTGGAGCCCATGCGGGGTCGACGAAGGTCCTCGCAACAAAAGGATCCGGCAAGACACCTGCTGTGTACGCCGGCGTCGCCTCCGCGGTGGCCTTCATGGGACCCAAGCGGCGGCGGCCTCCCGTGTTCTACTTCTCCTCGATGATGGCGGCGGACGCGGAGGCGCTGGCCACCGACTCGTCGCTCTCCGCGCACCCGGCTTCTGTCGCTGCTTGCATGGCGCGGCCGCCGGCATGGGAGTCTCGGCCACAGAAACGGGAGACGCGGTACGAGGCGGCGGCGTGGACGGCAGCAACGACGCCCGTGCGCCGCTCCTCGTCGAGCTGGCCTGGAGCGGCGAGTTGCTGAACCGCGCGCCGGCTTGGGGCGGCAACTGGCTCCGTCGGGCGAGGGGAGGGAGGTGGATCAGCGAGCTGCATAGCTCGTATCCGGCGGGCTACCCAGCCGGCTTGGATGCGGAATAACTACTCTTCGTAAGCCATTGTAAGAGTGGACAAAATGGTGGAGGAGATAGGGGAGCGGTGGAGCTGTGCGATTCTTGGCCGGCGTTTGGCCTCGTTTAAATAGGAGATTAAATAGACGGCGGACGGGAGGAGCTCGGCCGGCGTTGCGTTTAATGCCGGCCCGGTCATGAACGGACGTGTGTCCAGAGTGGGTTTCTCGGCTTCCACACGGGCGGGTTTCATGGAGGCGTTTGAATGCGGCACGGAGGCGTGTTCAGCCGGGCGTGCAGCGAGTGGCGCCCTCGACTCTGACCTAGGACACCGCGCCGTTCTTCCACTGACGTGTGGGCTCTTTGGGTACATGGTCTGCATGTTAGTGACCCAACGCAGGCAGCGCACAGTAGAGGAACCTTTGGTGGGCCAGGGCGGTCAGAAGCGGGCATTTCATAAACCGATGATTGTTCATTGAGTGTGACGTCATCTTTTTCATGTAGATAAGCCTACTATGTTGATAGCCCGTTCGATACGTTGTGATTCATAAAGACCGCTGCAAACATCAATGTTATGCTTATCACAGATAAGATTGATTAATACCCGTAACAATCCATGTCCTTAACAAAGGGTGCATGCACGTATAGGTTGAGCGTGTGTCTTGCGTCGTGTGCTGTGTGCATGCAGGCGTGCGAGTGTTGCGTGCGTGCAAGGGTACATTTCAGTGTTGGATGCATGGGTGCGTACGTGCGTGTGTACGTGTCAGTGTTGCATGCCAGCATGCGTGCGTGTGTACGTTATGTGTACGTGTCAGTGTTGCACGCCTGCATACGTGCGTGTCTTGCATGCGTGCATGTGTACGTGCGGGGTGAGGCTACACGTCAGTCGACTGACTTTTTCATCTCTGGTCATTAGATTTTCCAGCCGTTGGATACGAAATCAAGGGCCTCCAGTTTATCATCAAACTCCACCCCCCTGAGCCGCCAGCCACCACCGGCCGAACCGCCAGCCCCCGTCGCCTGCGGCCGGCCGCCGCCGCCCCCCTCCCCGAAACCACTCCCCACCGCCGGTCCGCCGCCGCACCGACCATCCCTCTAGCCCCCCCCCCCCGCGCCGAGCTTTTTCTCCGGCGATCCCCACCCCACCGCCCAATCAACGCCCCCCAACCGCCGGCGACTGCCAACCAGAGGTCTCACGACTTCGAATACCCACCGACCACTAATTTATTACCATTTCTGTCCTTCATATACGCGCTGACGGGTGGGCCCTATGGTAATGTGCGCTGCTGAATGTGGACCGTTTGACTGGTCAATTGATCGTGTTATCAACAAATTACGGAGCTGTATGGTGAGCCAGTGACCGTATGATCACCCTAAAATGTACTCCTATTTTATTAACACAGTACAGACTCAAACTACCATTTCTTTCTTTCATATACGGGCTGACAGGTGGGCCCCACGGTTACGCGCCCCGATGGTGCAACACTAGTTGCGCCGCGTGGAACGTTTGACTGGTCAATTGATTGTGTCATCAACAAAATACGGAGTTGTACGGGTGAGCCAGTGACCGTATAATCATGACATGTATTTGTTTAACACGGTACAGACGCAAGGGCTCATATATACGCGCAAGCACTCACCGCTATAAGCGCACACACGCGAACCCTACCCCTATGAGCACCTTCGAGAGAGTGGGCCAGCATATATGATCTTGAGATTTTACGAAGTCACCATAGGTGCCTCGTAGTCGAGTGGAACGTCTCCTCCCACTGAACGTACATCGCCGGAAAATACTGAAATTAACACAAGATAAATGCGAGCACCGGGACTTTAACCTTGGTGGGCTCGAGAAACCACTGTCCTCCTAACCATCCAACCACATGTTGGTTAGCACGACAAAATGTATGTGGTGACCGTGATGAGCTTATTCTGAAGTCCAGTGACCATATCGTGCTTTCGCTTCAAATACAATGACCGTAAGTGTCGTCAACAAAATACGGAGCACACATCAAATGCAAAGTCTGTCAGTGTCATCAACAAAATATGGAGACGTATCGTGAGCTAGATACCGTTGTACTATTGTATATGCTTATTTTCTTAGTGGCCGATTGCGTGTGTGGTGTGGTGGGCACATCATTTCTAGTTGTGGTGGGTCAACATGAAGACTCATGGGTCGGTTCCATCCCGCGCCACATATAGGTTGGACCGAGACGTGTTATACGAAGACCCATGTGGAGGACTCGGCGTACAACACGAAGCTACCAGAGTCGCGGAGGACTCTATCCCCACTGGTGATAAGCCGACTATATATGATTTGTAACCCTAGGCCCTTAGTATGTTATACAAGCTTGGGGGCTAGTTCGTCGATAGTATACACACACGCACATGCTAAGTATTCATGTTTTTAACACACCCCTATCAAATTACAGTAGGAGTAGGCTCTTTCTTCAACTGCAATTGAATTCTAGCATGTGCATGTGTTTATTTCATATTATCGATCCATAGAGTGAGAGCGGTTTGAAATACAGGCAATGGATGCTTTTGCAATTCATATATAAACATTAATTAGTGCACTCCATGTTGTTAGTGTGAAGCACTTTATACATTTGTCACTTGCATGGATACATTCCAAATTGCTAGCTACGAAATAGAATACATGTCGAATTCAACATAAAGGGGGTTTCGAAGATTCGAATTCATAGGAAGTGCATTCATCTATTTGAACCCGAGATAATGGCATTTGTAAATCAGATGTAAAAGGGGCATCAATCTTTGTTGTGAGTTTGAACATGCTATATATATTCATACGCATATCTAACTTTTTTTTTGCAACCAAGGAGATTATATCTGGAACCATGCATGAACTGAGGTAAGTTGCATATTTTTTAATATATACTCGTGTACAATGTATATTCAAATGTACCCCCTCCATTCCAAAATAATCATAGATTTAGGATTTTCAAGAGTAAAGATTTGTGAAGTTTGACAAATCCTGAAAGTTCAATTCAAGAGAACCGAAAACGTTAATGCTTCTGCTCCCAAATATTGAACGAAGCGCCAAATAGGCCTCTGGTCACCTGAAACTGCACGAGACTAATGTTTGGTGGTAGGAAATTACTGTCCTGACTCTGGCCCGTGTAGCCTATCGGCCCGATGTCCAAAGTCTAAACCGGGGTAGGTTTGTAACTTCACCAAGACGCCAGTCTCAACCACCTCCGAGAAGCATTCATACGCCATGGGCGCCTAAACACCCATGCGCTCGGCTGAAATCTATCCCGCCCACATTTGGGACACCTGACATGACTGTCCTGCCCCCAACCCGCAATATGTTCGAAATTTTAGATGGGGGCAAAGTTTGTAAATTTCCCCAAATTTCAAACAAGCGCGTCTCAAACCGAAACATTGTTCCCCCTTAGTTCCCCGCCTCCCTCTGTTTCCCCATTCATACTCCGTGGGCGCAAAAATGCCCTCTCCACCAGCCACGAAACCCCAGCCTCCTCCGTCCTCCACCCCATAGCGGCCAATCCACTGCCGCCCTCCTCCATCACGCTGGAGCCGGTACCCCGACATCGTCATCCAACACAACCGCAACCGCAACACCCTCAAGGACTAAGCAGCTGAAGACAACGCAGAGCTGCCTCCACGACACCGACGCCGACGTTCGCCGTACATAACCACTCCGACCACGCCGTCCTGCGCCTCACTGCTACGGCTCCACTATCACAACTGTCCACCGCACCGGAGCTGTTCCCGCTACGCCGTTGTTCGCCGCCTCCGATCCGCTTCCCCGCCGCCGACGGACGGCCACCGCACCACACTTAACAACTTGGCCATGGGTTCGTCCAAGGCTGCACCATCCTCCACAACTTTTGGTTTCTGGTGAACAACAAGAAGATCGTTGGAAAAACAGAAGGAGGACACAGCACTGCCAGCAGAAAGAGGTACTCCTCTTCCCTTATTCGTGCAAATCTTACGTCTCCGCTCACACCGTATTCATCCCACGAAAGAAACTAGTTGAGCGCTTCTTACTGCATCTTCTTCGTGATACTAAATGCACAAGGTTTCCTCCCTTTTACTATTTCACCTTTGCTAGAGGTCAGTAGCCCGCCTGGATTTCAATTCAGGGTCAGTCGAACCGCAATTAAAAGAAGCAATACCCGCTTAGGCGCGCGGAGCACCTAGTCCGCCTGTTCCCCGGGGAAGCGGCACATCGGTGTCTATCATAGGGGTGTGGGGCGCAGGAGCTGCTTGCGCCCCGATCTGGAGGTCGGCGGGTCTTGAATGGATGGCCGGGGGCGGTGCCAAGCACGGCAGTGCGGTGAGGTCGAGGGGAGGGCGTAGGTAGGGGAGGAATACTAGGCCGGTGGTCGCTGGCGTTTGGAGGAAGATCGTCAACACTGACTGGCTGGAGGTAGATGAAGGCGATCTGCCCATTCTTTGTACATCGGACGGTGCAGAAAAAATGGACTGACCTATTTGCTTTCAGTCGACTGTTATTTTCATAGAATCATGTAGTAATTTAGTGTGCCATGCATGTTGTAGAGCTATCATATGTCTCCCGTCATTTATTTCTCACCGACTTGCTATCTGCTACCTTTACACTGTACTAATTGTGCACACACTTCACCCATACTCACACTATTGTTTTTTTATGCATGGGTATTTCAGACTCTGATGCAGTGTTGATGAATGCAGCAAAGAGAAGACAGAAGTCGCTCCAGTGTAATTTGAAGATAAGCACTAAGCGTTTCAGCGCTCTAATGGGTGCAGTGTCAGCAGTTGAAGACAGTAAACGTAGCTCTGTAGTTGATGATCTCAATTGCCACACACAACCATCCCAGGTGCTTGCTTTAACTTCGCGCTGTCAAATGTGTTTGCATGTTGCATATGGTGTCTAGCTTGTATTGCTTCCAATTTGGTTAAATTGCATCTGCTTATTTTACACATTATACCTTTGATAATGACATGCCTTCCTATTTTTGATACATACTACATATGTCTATTAACCATGTTCGTACATCAAACTAATGTTGTTTTGTATCCCTCGTCAATCACTTATGATGAGACAGTCACCCGAGTGGGTTACTGTGAGACGCCCTACTCGTTTAAAGAGTGCAGTGTCATCCTCCCCACATGATTCTCAAGAAACAGCAAGGCTAAATGAAGATAGTCAACGTAGCTCTCTAGTTGATCACCGCAATTCCCCCACACCACCATCGCAGGTGTTTGCTCTTACTTGGCAATGTGATATGTGGTTGCATGTTGCATATGGTGTCTACCTTGTAATGCTTCTAATTAGGGTAAATTGCATCTGCTTAGTTAACACATTATACCTGTGAATATGACATGCCTTCCTGTTTTTGGTACATACTACGTCTTTTCTATTAACCATGTTCTTACATCAAACTACTTTTCTTGTGTATCCCTCATCAATGCTCCTAATTTGTTAAATTGCATCTCCTTAGCTTACACATTATACATGTGAATATGACACGCCTTCCTGTTTTTGGTACATACTACATCTGCCTATAACACCATGTTCTTACATCAAACTACTGTTCTTGTGTATCCTGCATCTATCGCTTATGATGAGACAGTCACGCGCGTGGTTAATATGAGACGCAATACTCTTATAAAGAATGCAATTTCATCCTCTCCACATGATTCCCAAGAAACAGCAAGCCTAAATGAAGATATTGAACGTAGCTCTGAACCTGAAGACCGCACTTCCCCTACACCACCATCATAGGTGCTTGCTCTAACTTCGCAGTGTGATATGTGGTTGCATGTTGCATACGGTGTCTAGCTTGTAATGCTTCTAATTAGGGTATTGCATCTGCTTAGTTTACACACTATACCTGTGAATATGACATGCCTTCCTATTTTTGGTACACACTACATCTATGTGTTAACCTTTTTCTTACATGAAACTACCTCTCTTCTGTATCCTGCATCAATCACTTACGATGAGTCACCTCTCTTCTGTATCCTGCATATTATTTCTAGCCCGTTGCCATGTATTGCTTCTAATTTGGTCAAATACATTTGTTAGGGCACCCTTTTAATTTGGCAGAGTGATATTGGTTTCATCTTTCATATGGTTTCTAGCTTGCATCGATTCTAACAAGTTCAAGCACCTTGTGCTTAGTTTACACTTTATACATTATACATGTCAATATGTCAAGCCGTCCTATTTTTCATACATATTCCATCCTCCTATCATGCGGCTGCCTTACATGAAAGTAGTGTTCGTCAGTATCATGCATCAATGAGTTCTGAAGAGCAAATTTTATTCCTTTTTCTTGTGGGTTTGACTTGACAAGGCAAAATCAAGAAAGAGGAAGGAAAAGAGTAAGGAAGGTGATGATGGTGGTCCTCTGCAGCAACGTAAATGGAGCATTTGTACCGATTCTCCTTGTACTGATAGTGCATTACAAGGTCCAAGTCTCCGCTCCCCTACTCCACCATCCAAGGTGCTTGCTCTAACTTGGTAGTGTGATATCTGGTTGCATGTTGCATATGGTGTCTAGCTCATGTTGCTCCTAATTAGTGTAAACTGCATCTGCTTAGCTTACACATGATACATGTGAATATGACACGCTTTCCTATTTTTGGTACATACTATATCTGTCTATCACACCATGTTCTTACATGAAACTACTCTTCTTGTGTATCCTGCATCAGTCACGTATGATGGGACACCTTTAAGTTGGTAGTGTGATATTGGTTTGCGTCTTGAATATGATTTCTAGCATGTATTGCTTCTAGTTTGATGAACGCCACCTATGATGAGACAGTTTTAACTTGCCAGAGTGATATTGATTGCACCTTCCATATGGTGTCTTGCAGTGTTTCTAATTTGTTGGAGTGCCTTCTGCTTAGTTACCACATCATAGGTGTGAATATGTCAAGCCGTCCATTTTTTCGTACATATTCCATCCTCGTATTATGACTTTGCCTTTCATCAGAGTAGTGTTCGTCAGTATCATGCACGAATGAGTTCTGAAGAGCGAATTATATTCCTTTCTCTTGTCGGTATGACATCACAATGCAAAATCAATAAAGCTGAAGGAAATTGGCAAGGCATTGGATGATGGCGGTCCTTCCGAGCAACTAAAACGTAGGTTCTCTACAGATTCTACTCCGCCATCCTCCCAACAAGATTCGCAAGACAACGCAAGGCTAGACAGTCAACGTAGATGTGTAGATGATGAGCACATCTCCCCTACTCCACCATCACAGGTGCTTGCTCTAACTTGGCACTATTATATGTGGTTGCATGTTGCTTCTAACTTTGTTGAATTGCATCTGCTTACTTTACACATAATGCCTGTGAATATGACATGTGTTCCTATTTCTACATCAGACTACTATTCTTGCATATCCCGCATCAGTCACTTATGATAAGGCACCTTTAAGTGGCCACTGTGATATTGGTTGTGTCTTGCATATGATTTCTAGCATGTACTGCTTCTAATTTGTTGAAACGCCATACAGTTTGAACTTGGCGGAGTGATATTGGTTGCATCTTTCATATGGTGTCTAGCTTGCAGTGCTTCTAATTTGTTGAAATGCCTTCTGCTTAGTTACCACATCATAGGTGCGAATATGTCACACCATCCTGTTTTTCATACATATTCCATCCTCGCATCATGTGTTTGCCTTTCATCCGAGTAGTGTTCGTCAGTATCATGCATGAATGAGTTCTGAAGAGTGAATTTTATTCCTTTTTCTTATCGGTTTGACTTCACAATGCAAAATCATTACAACTGAAGGAAATTAGTCCGGCAGTGGATGATGGTGGTCCTTCGGAGCAACTCAAACAGGGGGTCTCTACAGATTCTACTCCGCCATCCTCCCAACAAGATTCGCAAAAAAACACAAGGCTGGCAGTCAACGTAGTTGTGTAGATGATGAGCACATCTCCCCTACTCCACCATCATAGGTGCTTGCTCTAACTTGGCACTATTATATGTGGTTGCATGTTGCGTATGATGTCTAGCTTCTATTGCTTCTAACTTGAATTGCATCTGCTTACTTTACAGAGTAAGTTAGGGGATGTTGGTGGTCCTCCGCACCGACGCAAACAGAGACTCTCTAGATTTGCCACTGCTACTGCTAATGAAGTTGAAGTCCCAAGTCTACATGATGAGTTCATCTCCCGTACTCCACCATCGCAGGTGCTTGCTCTAAGTTGAAAGTGTGATAATTGGTTTCATGTTGCATATGTTGTCTAGCCTATATTTCTTCTATTTTGATTAAATTGCACCTGCTGAGTTTATATGTTATACATGTGCATATGACATGGCTTTCTGTGTTTAGAATACACTGCATCTATCTATCATACCATGTTCTTACATCAAAGTACTGCTGTTGTGTATCCCGCATCAGTCACTCATGATTGGATGCTTTTAACATGGCAGTTTGATAGTGGTTGCATCTTGCATTGATTTCTACGTTGTACTGCTTCTAATTTTTCGAATTTCCACTTATGACAAGACACTTTTAACTTGGCAGAGTAATATTGGTTGCATCTTTCATATGGTGTCTAGCTTGCATTACTTCTATTTTCTTGAAAATCCTTCTGCTTAGTTTGCACATCGTAGCTGTGAATATGTCATGTCGTCCTGTTTTTCTTACATATTGCATCCTCATACGGTTGTCTTACATCAAAGTATTGCTTGTCTGTATCATGCATCAATGAGTTCTGAAGAGTGATTTTATTCTTTTGTGTTGTGGGTACAACTTGACATGGCAAAGTCAAAAAAGAGCAAGGAAAATAATATAGTAGGGAGTGTTGTTACTCGTCGGGTGAAACGGAAAAGGATCTGTCGTCGAGATTTTGCTAGTACTTATAGTGCAGTAGAAGGTCCAAGTCCACCGGCTAAATCTACAAATATAGTATCACCTGCTCCACCAGCTGCAGCATCCGCTTCAACTGTACCAGCATCTCAACCAGTTACTCGTTCGTTTGCTCCGGAACTAGCCAGTTCCCAAGCTGCCTTCACACCTAATACTACTTCTGAAGCACTGCTGACACAACAGGACTTGGCAAGATCAGATGAACCTCATGAGCATCAACACCAAGACGGTACCTGACCGAGTCAAGTTGCAGTTGCATGCTCCTTTATATGTACTCTCACAGTTTGATGTACACTAACACTTTCCATATTCGTTGTTGAACTAGCACCACGGCGCAAGCGGAAACAGACATCAGGGATAATGCTTGACAGATTAACAAAATCTAAAGGAGGAAGAATGGAGATCCATTTTGAGGCAGGTTTAAAAAGGCCACGTGATGCTACAGAGTCATCCAAGTTAGTATCAAAGGCAGCCGTTGGCGTTAGGTATCATGCACGCATCCTCCCAATGTGGATCCAGTACAGGAATGAGAAAGACAATACCCAGTTTAACACCTTCCTTGACCATTTATCCGTAAGTAATGTTATTCATCGCAATTAGTAATATTGTCTTAATCTGTCCCATACTTTCTAGCTTCCTCCTAATAAGACTCACATTCTTTTTTCAACAGATGAGGTTCAAGTTGGATCCGAAAGATGATGCAACTAAACAACAATGCACTCATGTTTTTCAGTCTGCTCTGCGACAGTATCGGTACCACCTTAGAAAATCTCACTTTGAAGGCAAGGCTAACAATGAAACCACCCAAACATCTCCAGTGAATATATTACAGATGAAGACTAGACAGCCCTCGTTAAACACTGGTCTGATCCAAAGTATCAGGTAGGCTATATGTATTTGATCAGACCACATATTGAACTTGTATTTGTGTATGTGCCTTACAAGTGTATCTTCTTCTAGGCTAACTATTTGAAGAACAAAACCAACCATTCTAAAGTGAAATTCCAACAGACAACAGGATCTCGTAGCTATATTGCACACTGCGAGGCTCTTGTAAATAGCTGATACTTCCTTCTTTTTTTGTGCCATATTATCGTATCTATATTGACTTGTTCCAAATACAGAGGAAAGCCCGTGCGGACCAAAAAGAACCTGAATAGAATGCAGTGCAAATCTTCAAGGATTGCCACACCAGCAAGATGAAGGGCATGAGCACACCCGTTCAAGCCGCTGTTATAAGTCCTTACTCCTCCTGCTTTGAACTGATTGGTACTATGATGTGTTCATTTAACTACTTGGTTTGCAGCCAATGTCAGTTACTCTGTTCACTTTTATACACAGTTGTCTTAACGTATCATTTCACCTTACATGGTTTAAAAGAGATGAAGGATATTCTTTTGGTCTTGATCTGTAATCTAGTTGTTATGTTCACGTGCGCACACAATGATAAAATAGACTGTTTGTTTTATATCTGTTTGCCCATGATATGAATGATGTCATACTATGTTCATCCTACTTTAAACCATGTCTCTTTATCCTTAGATGTCAACGAATGTGAGGAAATAGACAATACAGTAGGCATGCTACATGGACATATGTTCTGAAAGTGATTTTATTATGTAGTTGGCACTACAATACATGCTAATGTATTACAGTAGCTCACCAAAATAAGTTATGTATAAACGTTTAACCTACTTTGTTTGTTTTTATCTCATTAGTAACTTATCTGGTACACTAATCTACAAGTTCAAACTTTCAGGAAGCTATGGAACAAATGATTGAACAACCACAACCACCTGAAGGTGACGAGGCTACCATAGGCACAATGTCACCTCTTGCTGCAGTGCGTTAGTATCTCTCCACTAACAGTGCAAAAAGCACCTTTCTGCGTAATTCTGGGTTGGTTGTCAAGGTAACCTCGTCCAAATCGCCTACTGAACAAAATCTTCCTGCTATCCGTGCTCCAGACACAAGTCCAATCCCTAATGGACGTTGTTTCCGAAACAAGAATAGTGGTTGAGAAATGTCGTCAAGATATGAATGGTTTTGAAACCAGACTATCAGACATTCGCTTCATTGTTCAAGAGCAATGGCGGAAAAAAGGTGGAGATCGTGCTGCTCCATCAGATTCTACAGCCTGAAACATTAGCACTCAGGTCAAATGATCTGTGCTTCTATACATCTGATGGTGCTTTTATCTGGATGGACTTTAAACTTTATGCCAACAGGCCTTTTGTTGTATGGTTGGAATTTATTTTGTTGTGATACAACATTTATGATGATGCCACAGGTTGTAGTAATTACGACGCTATTTTTGTATAGTGTAGGTTTATCTTAGTAATGTATTCGGCCGAAAGCTTCGTAGGAGCCCAACATGCCAACATTCGTCGGGCCCATTCCAATTGGGCTAAAAATGATTATCCGAAATTGGCATGTAGCCCACTAAAAATGTCTTGGCCTAAATCAGCATAAGCTTTCATATTTTTCTGGTAGGCCTGTGCCCATAGTGGGCCTTTAACATGCCTAAACATAATTTGGGCCCTCAGTAAAAATAGGCCGTTTACAGGTGTAAATATCTCGATCCCATAAAAAACATGGGCCTTTAATAGACCGAAAGTGAGATCGAGCCCTGATTGTGCCAAATAACCCACTGGTCTTAGCAGGCCGAAATGGTGGCCCATTTACAATACGGATCTTTGTCAGGCCGAAATTTGGACGGGCCGTAAATGTGCCAACCTAATACAGGGCCTTTAACAGGCCGGAACTTCAGTCGGGCTAGATTTTCGTCATTTTTATATGGGCCGTTAATGGGCCCGATATGAGTTGGGCCACATATGGCTCATGGTTTTCGTGTGGCGTTAACATGCCGAAAATGACAACAGGCCGAAAGTGGCCCAAATCTATAGTGGGCCTCTAACAGGCCGAATGTCAGACATGGCCGAATATGACCCAAATCCTTCACGGTCGTTTATGGAGCGAAAGTTTTGGTGGCCTGTAAATGGGCCCAAATGAAGCCAGACCTTTAACAGGCCGGGAATACACCGGGCCGTAATTCGGCCCAATTACTTAGCGAACTGTTAACGGGCCAGAAGTGACCATGGGCCGCGTTGATGACAAGTTTAGGACAGGCCGTTGATGGGCCGATTTGACAGAGAATGTTGGGCCTTTAGCTGGGCCGGCCCATTATGGTCTGCAGAATCTTGTGGGCCTTTAGCTGGGCCGACCCATTGTGGTCCGCAAAATCTTGTGGGCCTTTAGCTGGGCCGACCTATTATGGTCTGCAAAATCGTGTGGGCCTTTAGCTGGGCCGGCCCATTATGGTCCGCTAAATTTTGTGGGCCTTTAGCAGGGCCGGCCCATTATGGTCCGCTAAATCTTATGGGCCTTCGGTTAGGCCGACCCATTTAAACTTTGTGGGCCACTTTTGGGCCGGTCCACGTGTCAACATATCATAGGCCCATCTCGACCGTTGGATGAGTGACACTTGTGCCAACGCGGAGCTGACGCATGGATCCGTCAGCCAATGAGAATTTTACACGTGGAAAATCGGCATTGGTCGTGGCTGTTAGCGGGTTATCGGATCCAAAAAACGGACCCGATAGGTTAACGGCAGTTAACGGCGTCCCGTTACGGTGGATGCCACGTGTCGGTCACCCTTGACAAAAGCACTTCTATGACGCGCGATTTATCGTCATGGAAGTGGACACTTCCGTGCTAATAATTTTGGTAATGTCATGGAACACTTCTACGACAACACAGGTATGACTATCTTGATTCTGTCATAAAATCATCATGGATGTACATGCATGACAGAAAATGCGACCTACTGTGACAAACATGTATCATCACGGAAGTGTATTTTTTTGTAGTGCTTGTTCATCCTCGGCCGCCGCCCCGCCTCTATCTCACCTTGTCGTCGCCATCCCAGTCGTCCCCGGCATCCTCTGGTCCATTGGACGGAGGCGCCTCCCTTCCCTGACCTCACCGGTGGCCTCGCCTTGGCCAACAGTGGCCGGACCGGCCGGGCCACCACCGGCCATCGCCCTGCCTCGCCTCGTCCTCTGTCTTTGTCGGGACAGAGCGAGCGCGAGGAAGAAGACGAGCCTCATCGCCCCCCTGTCCCCCTGGACCCACGTGTAAGTCTCTCCAGCCCCGGGCCCGCGCTCATAAGTGGAAACGTATTCTGAGTAATACGTTTTCGTTGAAGTGTAAGCGCATTTCCAAAAATATGTTTTCTGTTTTTAGAAAGCGTATTCCCTTCTTCCTTTTGCTAAAATACGTTTTCTATTCAGGAAGGCATATTTCTCTCTATTGCGGCCAAGAATGCACTTTCTCTGTTCTGGAAGCGTATTTCACTAAATATGTTTCTGCCTTATCCACCCAGGGACCTGTTTGTGGGGAAACTTTTACAGATTGGTCCCTGGTGTTCAACCCCTCACAACTTATCAACCGTAGCTCCGATTAAGGTGAAACCAATGCTCACATCTTTGTGTCGCTGAGCTCTTTCTGTTGGTTCCATTTTCACTAGGTGGTCCCATAGTGAAAATGACCAGTTTGCCCTTGCCTCTAATCAGCCCCCTCGGAGAGAGAACCGTTCGACGTTTCATGTGTGTGGCTTCACCGCACTTCTTCTCGGAGTCTCCGTCACCCCCCAGGAGAGCCACAACAACCACTTGCATGATAGCCATGCAGTAGCCTTGGTTTTCAAGTTGAATATTTAATAGAAGTTTGTCGTTATCTGCCTGCTTGTTTGCTACTACTGTCGGTGCTTCGGTTATGCTCGTGGATTCTTGTTCACTTTCATGATATGTTCCGATGCATCTTGTTATCTTGTGCTAATTGCTAGTATCATGTTCGTAAGTCATGCTTGGTAGTAGTAATACATGCTGGTAGTTGTGATGTTCTTCGGATGCATGCTTAGTCTGCTATTCAGTACCGTTGCTATGTTGGTTCCGTTGCATCTAGTTGGTTACATGTTTACTTGGTAGTGTTCTTGCTATGTTCTTGCATGGGATTTGTTCATGATGCTAGTGGTCATAATGTGCTTATGGTAGAGTTATGCTTGTGTTATTCATGCTCATCAGTATGGCATGCTCATTCGGATATATGATCATTTGTGGTTATGCTCGATGATTATGTTGCACCTCCATGCTTATGTTGATATCATGCTCATGCATCGTAGTTGCATCTTGTTATTTTCATATGACTAAGCTTATTGCATTCAAGTTTAACCGGACTTAATTGAACTTGAACAACAGTTGGCTGAGTCATGGTGCCACTGAATCGAGCTGACCAGTGCAACCACATTTGCCTTTATGGGAAGGTCCTAATTGGGTCTATTGTCATGCCTCTCGTCGGTGCCTCCAATGAGGGAAGGTTATGGGCGCGCGCTACACTGATCAGGTAGGCGGACACCTTGTGTGCCCGTTGTTGTTGTATGGATCCATGTCCCCGTTTGGGACCATTTATTTGCCACGACGGTGGCCGTTGATGCCTTTGGTAGGCACGGGGCCACCCATGACTTAGCCTAGAGGGGAGGTTGTCAGAGTGGCCGGAAGAGTGTCATGGGTAATAGATCGGTTTTGTCGGGTCGCCTTTGCTCCACCCGAATGGGAGTGCGAGGCCATGGGTTCCATGGTGTGGGTAAAGTGTGCTACCTCTGTAGAGTGTGTGTGTGTTATAAATCTATCGATAGCCGTGCCCACAGATATGGGCCCAGTTCGGAGTCGGTCACACTATGGGTCAATAGTAATAATTGATGTGGTTAATAACAACCCTGGTTCGATGATGGAAGAAGTTGGTTGATCTTTATGTGATCGTGAGAGGATCACCGTGGTATCGAGGATACCGAGTTGTTGGATATTTGTGGCGTTATGCGAGAATCATGGGTAAAGGTCAAGCTCCTTGTGGTCATGTAATGATTACTACGGTATTGTTATGCCAAGCTTGATTTGACCATGAGATGATTGTGTGATGTCCGTTGTGGTAAGTAATGCATGTTTTGGTTACGAGGTAACCGCCGAGCAAGAGTAAGTTGGTGCATGATATGTTAACCCGTTGCATGTAGTATCATCATGTTCATATTATCATGCTAAAGTTGTATCATGTTCAGTTGTGCATGCCATGTATTTCTGCTAGTATCATGTTCATGATTGATTTAACCTGCTAATGCCATGTTGTTGTTTGTTTTGACTGCTTTTGGTTATTGTGAGCTTGTAAGTACATTCAATGTATTGACCTGTCGTGTCATGACAATTTGCAGGTCGTGCCTGGATTGCTTGCTTGTTTGGTGTGGTACCTGTGTTCGCGAGCTAGGATAAACGTTCCAGCCAGAGTCCTTGCGGATTGGAGTCCATCATCGCCGTTCGTTGTTCCGCTGCCAGTAGAGGTTCCGCTGCCTCAAGTTGTTATGCTGCTTGCATAGAGCAACTGTGGTTGGCGTAGTGTCACTGTGTCGGTGTTATTCATTGTAATATCGAAGACATTGTATTCACATTTGGGTTGTAATAGAGAGTTGGTTTGTTCTATGCTAAGAAGTGTCGTATTGTAGAAGACTTCACCTCGATCTCTGGGCTGGAATACGGGTGCGTTCCGGTTTCTCTGAGCCAGGGTGCCACAGCCAAAGGATTACAGAAGGTGCGGGTGAGTAGACGAATGGCCTGACCAGCGGTGGGAGTATGATGGGGCAGCGAGGCCTGAGCGGTAGCTGGCTTCCGATGCCGTTTTTTGACTGATCCTTGGATCAACGGGCGGCCAACTGCGGAAATTGCTCCCCTTGTCTTTGATCTTATCCCGCGGCAACGTCGAAAGACTCGCATGGTGCGTTACGGGCTGCATCAACGGACATGGGTACAAGACATTCAAGGCGCCCTTGGTCCCATGGCGATGATACAGTACGTGGACCTCTGGCGGCAGGTGCGGAAAATCCAACTCTGTAACTCCACCGACGAGATGCACTGGCGCTGGACTTCCTCAGGCCAATACACTGCCAAATCCTGCTACGAGCAATTGTTGGTTGGCTCCGTTCTTGATCCCTATTGGCTCTTGATCTGGAAGGCATGGGTGCCGCTCCACGTCAAGGTTTTCCTATGGCTCGCTCTTCTCGACCGATGTTCGACCGTGGCTAGGGTCGCGCACACAACCTCCCACACGGTGTGCCTTCTCAGCGATCAAGAACCGGAATGCCATCTTCTCGCTCGCTGCTCATTCTCGCGTCAAATCTGATTCGACGTGCTTTTTTGGTGCAGGCCGCCGATTCCCACGTCAAGCTCTAGAGACAATTTCGTGGACTGGTGGGAGCACTCAAGCGCTCTAGTCCCTGCTTGCGCAAACAAAGGATTCAACTCCCTCGTCTTGCTCATGGCTTGGAGCTCTGGAAGCATAGAAATGGCTGCATTTTCGATGGCTTGCGCCTCGAGAGCCATTGGGCTACATAACATAGTTGGCATAGGCTGATTTAGTTTTCTAGGGTTGAGCAGTCCTATTCTTCTACTGACGCTGTCGTTTCGTGTACGTATCGAAGTGTAACACATTGACATTATATTTCTCTCTATCAATCAATGAATGGTACGCAAGCTTTACTTATTTGCGGGAAAAAAGCACCGGAGTAACACGGTGCCAACTGCCAAAACAAAAGAAAAGAAAGTGGTGAGCTGAGCCATGTTTGCACACCATGCTTGCCATGTGGTAGGCAGCTGAGCCGTCGGATCGCCTCCGACGAGCCGAAACCGAACCTGACGAGCGAGCGGGCAGTCGCCGAGAAGAAACCACCAGCAAAGCAGCCGTGCGACCGCGACGACGCAACCAACAGCAGCAGTGCAGCAGCAACCCGAGGAAAAAGAAAGTAAAAATGGTCGGACTCCACAGAGACCGGCCACGAGGTGGGAGGGTAGAGGCACGAAGCACGCACCAAAAATAAGAGAAGGGGAAGGCGAGGCCGACGCCCGAAAATTACTTCGGGGGCCGGGGCGGAAGCGCGAATCCCCCCGAATCCCTCCCTCCCTCCCCGATCCCGTCGCCTGCCAGATCTCGCCCCTCCCCCGGCGGGCCCGATCGCCATCGGCGGCGGCGGCGGCGGAGGCTGGACCGGCCGGCCGTGGGCGGTTCCGGGCAGGGAGATCTCGCCGAGATTCGGTTTGGGGCGGGAGGAGCCGGGTGCCCATGGCGTCGGCGTCGGCCTCCACCGACGTCGCGTCCTCGCGCGAGGCGAGTCGCCAGGCCGGGAAGAAAGCGGTAGGTTCTTATCGTTGGCCTGCTTTGCTTACCTAGCCGTCGGTCGCCACCAATTGCTTGATAATCAACACCATTTTGGCCCCGTCATGCCCGTCGGAATAGGAGAAATTGGATGTGCTGCATTGTTTAGCGAGCTAGCATTACGATTGTAGTTCAAGCAATCGTTTTAGCTCATCCCAGAGAAGCCAAATGGCACCGGATTCGCCTCCCATCATGCACCCTATGCTGAAACCATATATATTTTGCTATTTAGGCCTCTCTACGCCGCCTATTTACGTTGAATGCTCATTCGGCATGATTTTGAGTAGAGCTTGGCTCTAGAATGATACTGTCCTGTTTTCTGAACCAGCTGGAGGAGTTCCGTAAGAAGAAGAAGAAGGCCGCGAAGAAGGCCACCGCCGCTGTAGTAGACCAGGCAGCCCCTGTGGTTCCCAGCGTAGTGGAGAACCCCCTGCCAAACTCCAATAATGGCAACCCTGGACAGGGTTTGGTGTCTGATTTGGACTCAAGCACACCAAGCACATCATCTGCGCCATCTGCTTCCTGTGAGAATGGCCCAACCACTTCTTCCAGAGTCACCGAATTTCTGTCGAATGGTCCTGTCGTTGCAGATGCATCAGCTAATGTTACTACTGTTGCCCCCCTACAAGATGCTGTTGATGACGGAGGGAGCAAGTTTTATGGAAACTTGAGCTTCTCCGATCTTGTTAATGGGCATCACGATGATTGGAGAGGCGATACTGCTCGTAAAAGGGTAGAGCTCAGTCCTGACAAGGATGCCCCTTTAACATCTAAATTAAGTGCATTTGGAAACACTGACAGTGGTTCCCAGTCTACCGAGGTCTTGTCAAAATGGGGAGGAAATTCTTCGCTGAGTCAAGTACATGGTATCGAGCAATCCAGTTCATTTTCATCCGGCAACCTTCTTGGGAAGTCTGAAAGCACTTTCTCTCAGGATTACTCCCCAGAAAATGATATCTTTGGCCGCTTACGAGGTAAGATTGAAGCTCTATTTTCATATGTGTTGGCTACAATGCCTGATGACTGCCTTGACTATGCAGATCTTTTAACCTTTGTTTCTTCCCTTTGTGCAGCTACCTCCAAAGACTCTTCCCAAGCAGGGCACTCTGCATATACCAGCAACCGGGACTATGGCAGTATATTTAGTAGTTCTAAAGTCGCTGATGGTTTAGATCATGATGCAAATATTGGAATGCTTCGGAATGCATCAGATTCAACATCTACCAATTTTGATAAACAGGATCCTTTTCTGTCAACTGCTTATCCAACTGCATACAATCGATCTCGGCCATCTTTTCTTGATTCTATTGGGGTACAAAGAGCTCTTCCAGCAGAAGCCCCATACGTTGAACCTTCAAAAGCAAGCAATAAGCTATTCAGCAGTTCAAATTCTGAGAGTTCTTCTGTTCAGCAGCCAAACCAACAATCCACGCAAAACAATGTTGTGGATAATTCTGTTATAACAGGGGGACAAGAGTATAATAGTGAAAAGGGGCCATATGACAATTCCATACTTCCTGATTCCTTGCCTTCCAAAGATGAAAAAAGTCTGCATTATGGTAATCAAATGTTCCAAGATTTCACAAGTCATGAGAAAGATGACGGTTTTGCATCACTAGAGCAGGTGATGAATGCCAACCGCTATCTATTTATTAACTTTGTTTTCCTTGATATACAGAATTTTCAAATATGGACCAGCATTGCCGTAGTAAATTTTACAGCAAGCATAATATGAAGAGTAGCCTTTTTTATACAAAAGTAGATGTTAACTTGATGCTATTAGATTTAATGCCAGTTACACCCAGAACTACTCCCTCCGTCCCATAATATAAGAGCGTTTTTGACACTTGTCAGGAACACTCTCATATTATGGGACGGAGGGAGTAGTTGCAAACGAAAATGTCAAGTTGTGACTAAATTAACTGTTGGTATAGTTGCTGTATGCACGTAACCCAGAGGTTGCACCGCAGATTATCTTTCCACTGATTGTTTGTCAAGACTCCAGAAGGTTCTGTTACCGCATATACTCTTGGCTCCTTAGATGCAATCGCTTCTTTGTCTGCGTTCTGTCGCATTGTAATTGTTTACTTGTGTCTTTCAGTAGTCCAGATTTCTAACCAACACACTCATAACTTGATGTGCTGTGACAGTAGTTCTTTTGCAATTAGCAATTTAGCTTGCACATTTTGTTATTAGGCCCTTCGACATAATGCTCATAGCTGCTCTGATTTGGCTACCAGCTCATTGAGGATTTGACAACAGAGAAGTTTTCGTTACAAAGGACTTTAGAGAAATCTCAAGAATTAGCACAAAATTTGGCAACGGATAACTCAGCATTGACAGATAAGTTCAACCAACAGGTATGTGCATGTTCATAGAATTTTCCGTGGAGGTTTTCTTGCAATCAGTGGGAGGTAGATATGGTATCGTCAATTGATGAAAAAAAATCGTCTATGATTTACAAAAAAAAAACCATAATAGTGAGATGTTTTCACATCAAAGTAGTAACAAAGAAGTTGGAATGTTAGCATAATTCAGTTACTATCTTCTGATAGGGCATAGTAAACTTAATGTAAAAAATTCGAGTTTCGCTGTCCCAGGAGTTCTGCCTTGTGTTAAGGTATCTGAAGTTAAACTAGCACAACATGCCAGCAAAGTGGTTGCCTACTAATTCTCAACTACTCTGTGATGAAGCTCAATTTTAGTTTGATTCAGATTTCTTAGTGAGTATTTTCACAAGACATGCCTGTAAAAGTGGGAGATAAGACATAGTGTAGACAAAACAAAAAATTGAAGTCACATCCCCAGGCTTTAAATGATTAAAATAGCAAGATCGATCAATAGATCATCAAATTCTTCCATGAATGCGAATGACAGTAAGCATGAATAAATACTTACTATCATTTGTTCTACTCATTTTTAATTGGTTAACTTTATGCATTTTTTTTCATCTGCAAATATCAGGCACACGTTATCAGCCAGTTGACCTCTGACATGGAGAGGTTGCAGGATGAAATTCAAGCTCAACTGGTTAGGATTCTTCCGTCATTCTACCATTCAAAATATGTGAATATTTGGAAGTGTTCTCGGTTGTAGGACTCACTAAATGCTGATGTTGCTTTTTCTATGTTTGACTTGTTGATCTGGTCGTGTATGGATCATCTATGTGATCAATGCAACATGTAGTATAACTCCCATATTAATTTGAATATTATATTTGTTATGCAACATGTTTTCTTCCCCTTTGAAGCCTTTATATTTCCACATGCTACCTTGTAATAATCATTTTTAGTTTCTTTCTAATTCTATTTGCACAACAGCTGGCACTTGAGACCATCAGATCGGAATATGCCAATGCCCAACTAGAATGCAATGCTGCAGATGAGAGGGGCAAAGTACTCGCTGCAGAAGTCATTCTATTGGAAGATAAGGTGCCTTTCTATCTCCTTGATTGCTTCTTGTGCATTAGCTATTTAATCTTGCAAATCGACATGCCCTCTAAGGAGGATACTATGGTTGATGCTGTTTGAGAAAATGAGTTGTTTTGAGTATGTGATTCCCCTGTAGTTCATAATAATCAGATATATCGTGGTAAAAAATTCAAGTAACAAGAAATACCCCATCCAACTGCAGCACGTCACATAAACCAAGTCTGCAAGATGGCCAGGTGGAGTTGGCTTGGTAGGTGATGGGATTAGATCATAGGTGAGGTAGACAAACTTGGGGGGAATTAGATTGATTTCTCGTTGCTTCAATACTTTGAACACAGTGCTTAGCCTATATATATAGCTGGCTGGGCACATAGAGTTGGAAATAACAAATCCAACCTCTAATTGAAACTATCTAAACTATTCGTAACTACATGATAACTATCTATGCTACTTAATTGATAGCTTTCCTATAAGGCTATAACTAAGATATAGGCACAACTATTGCTTTCCACAAGAATGCTGCCATCTTCTGTTTGCCGGCTTGGTAATGGGCAGCAGCCTCTGTCCACAACATGAACGTAAGCATTGTTGGCTTCAGCGACTACCAATTTTGATACGTCTGTCTGTTCTGCAGGCTCTTAAACTTAGGTCAAATGAGTTGAAACTTGAAAAGGAAGTGGAGGGTTTAAATTCAGAGATCTCTTCCTACAAGTGAGTTTTAAGATATTTTGTTTTCCTAATCCCCATGTTGTAATTTTATGAATGCACCTTCTTTCAAGGATACGGTAGGAGAGTTCTCTTGTTTTTCATGGTTACCTAAAGAAAAACATGGATGCTTGAAATTGCTGTGGTAATAAACATGAGAATCATATGTTAACTTCCCAAATGATGGAACTAGCTAAGGACACTGATTATTTTCCTTCATTTTTTTCTTACTACACAGACGCAAAGTTTCTAGTCTTGAGAAGGAACGTCAGCATCTTCAATCTACTGTTGAAGCTCTTCAAGAAGGTATATAGATGTGTACTTTAGTTTAGCACATACAGACAACACGTTTTCCACTAAACTTTCCGATCTTGGTCATCCCTAGAAAAACACTTTGTAATTTGTGTATTTTAGCCTCATGCACCCTTGTGATACTTTGTTTCGCTATCTAATAATGAAAGTAAAACTAGATATTGGTATTTTTGGAATAAGACAGGTAGCGTGTAGACGTGACCTATACATGCCATTGTTGCCACCATTTGACTTTTAGTATCCATATGTTTGGACAGAAAAGAAGCTCCTGCACTCTAAATTGAGAAACATTCCTGTGAGTGAGAAGGTAAATGTCATAGAAAAACCATCAGTCCACAAAAGAGATGCATCAACTGCGACGGAGGATTTAGGTGTGGTATTACACTCCATCTTTGCTTGCCCAGCCCATACACGCCGACTACCTTTCTGCCTGACGTCAAATATTTTTGTTCAGATACAGGGGAAAGCAGCTCTTCACAAACACTGACCAGTACCAGTGACCCATTACAAGACGTTGGAACATCTGTTTCACAGTTTAATAATATGTCTGATTTTCCTTCCTTCGGAGACGCATCTTCTAGCATTCCAGAAGATCAGCTCAGAATGATTGACAACATCAACTCCTTGATGTCGGAGGTAATCTCTTGAGTTTTAGGGCTACTTTCTCACATCAATGAGTTGTTCCCAAACAACCTTAACTTGATTTTGGACCCAAAATTTAACCGTTCTTATGTTATTATCTTTTGCTTTGCAGTTAGCAGTGGAGAGAGAAGAGCTAATGCGAGCACTGAGAATCGAGTCATCCAACTGCTCCAAGCTGAAGGTATTCTTACGCGGCACATTTGTTTCAATTAATTTTGTCCAGGGCTTTTCTTCCTGAACCGATATTGATAAGATGCCTGTACCCTATGAGATGATTAAGCCCTAGGCACTTCTGCAACAGGCTTTTGTACTCCCCCTTAAGAAACCCTATTTACTGGTAGACTTCACTCAAGACACACTTGTGTTACAGTGCATCAATCTTATGCAAGTTACTCTTTTGTCTTGAAGGAGCTGAACAGGGATCTAACACAAAAGCTGGAGACTCAGACACACAGACTTGAGCTATTGACTTCTGAAAGGATGGCCAACGAGAATGTCCTTGCACGGCCGGTCGACACACACTTCAATGATGCAACAATGTATGCTGATGAAGGGGACGAGGTATTTCCTACCAGCAGAGCTAATTGTGGATCTTACAGAGCTTTCTTCATCTTAACATGCATTCTAGGTGTTTGATTGTCTTTATCTGTGTGCCAATTGTATGAACTATACCTTTGCGTTACATCCAGAAATGGAGGGTCAACAGTTTATCTATACGTGCCTGACATATGATACTTTTGTCTAGGTTGTTGAAAGGGTGCTTGGCTGGATAATGAAGCTCTTCCCTGGAGGGCCAAAGCGTCGCACCAGCAAACTCCACTAGCAAAAATGAAGCTTTAGTATACAGAATGTCTCTTCATTTACATATATTTTTTGCCCGGTTTTGGTCATAGCATCGTGAGAAGTTGTATATTGGAGCCATTTGATGTAACCATTCTTTTTTCTTTCTACAGAAGATGAAACGAAAATGTTGGAGCTATACAACGTTGTATTGGACAGTAAACAGAATAGCCTCCAAGAATCATTTCCTCCCATCTTATATTTTGTCGCTATGGGTTGGGGGTGGATATGTAAAAGCTGTTATTCGGCGATTGTTGAACGGTTGTACCAAAGGCATTTTTCTTTTCTTTCTGAACTCCATGTGTTTACTTTTATTTTTCATGTTAACAGAAGCATAGAAGGATCCTTGAGTAGTATCACCTATGTTCTGAATTATAAGACGTTTTGGATATTTCAATACAGATTGAAATGAGTGAACAAGCACACTAAATGCAACTATATAAATACGATTTAGAAGAAAAATTAGAACACCTTATAATTTTTAACAGAGGGTACAAATTATAAGTGAATTGAACTGTAGCCTCACATGGTGTTTGGAATTATAAGATGTTTTGGATATTTTAATATGGATTGAAACTATCGAACAAGCACACTAAACGCAACTATATGCATACAGCTTAGAAGAAAAAATAGAACATCTTATAATTTTTTAACAGAGGGAGTACAAATTATAAGTGAATTGAACTGTGGCCTCAAATGGTATTATTCACTTCTGTGCCATCTAACATCGAAAAGGCAGCAACATATTTTATTAAGAGAATTTGACTTCCAAAAGTCAGTTCAAACAAAATTTGACCAACCTAAGAATTTCAGTGTTCTACAGGAAAAACACACATAAATAACCTGCTCTGACAAATTGATTACTGAGTTGCATATTAGGTATTCACTGGCGTCTAATGCAGCGCCTCATGGCAAACAGAAGAAGCGACGCAGGCATGCTGGACTACTACTTGTTGTGGGTAGGCACACTAAGATAGAACTTTGTGTTCCTGAAATCATCAAGAAGTGGATTGTATCCATCTTTGGTCCTCGTCTTCAGTGGCAGCCCAAACTCCTCCATGAAGGCAGCCGAATCAAGCTGGATGAAAAACGTCAAATAGCAACTTACTCTTCAGTACTGAAGTTGAACAAAGATATTAACTAAATTCGGATTCGGCACAAAGTGAGCTGTGCCGCAAAGGGAGGAAATTGGTATGTGCAAGCTGAACTTACTATGATTGTTCTCCTGCTCTTCACTGGTTTAAATGCACCACGGTTCATCTGGTCCTTCAAGAAACCAGAGCAGTGGTGGTCGATCTGCTCCAACAGCAAGAAATCGGTTGGGAAGAAGATATCTGCATCGCCCTGAAAGAGTGGGAGGTGCCATAACCAAGTTTACTGATATACGGCGCAGAAGTTGTATTAAAAAGACGCACCAAACTACACCAGGGCTTGTTTTCTACTCCCTACATCAGGGCTTGAAACGCTCTTATATTATGGAACGGGGGGAGTATTTCTTATTCTTGGTTCTCTTTTCAAGAAGATTTACACGGCTACTCCAGTAAGAGGAATAGATTGTCTGCCTGCAACGTAACAGCTATGTGAATAAAGTGAAAATGACAAACCTGTGCATCAAGATAGTTGGGATGATCCAAGGTTTTCCCATCCTTCTACAAGAAGGAAGATGAATGAGACATTTGGAAGTGGGCACTTGATCTTACATCTAAATATGCTGGTAATTGCATGATCAACACATGACTCGAAAACATGGTTTTCTACCATTCTCAGTTGATATCATTGACACTGGTTACAGCCTTATTGGAGCAATGCACCAAACAGCCATAAAACTGAAATAATAAACCAATCAGGGCATGTCACCTTTGAAGAAACCAATGGAGCTCTATCGCCAGGTATGCTAACATCAGGAAGATAACTGAAGTCTGAAGCAATAAGGGACATACTTGGCAAAGCTTGATGCAAGGTATCCAGTAGTTTCTGCATAAGGTAAAAAACTCTGGATGTAAGCTGGCACATACACTGGCATCCAACATTAACGGGACAACAGTAGTTTATAATCTTACTAAGTAGCAGAGGGGTCTGAAGTACATACCAAACATCCGGTTGGTAACCAAGCTCTCCGAGGCTTCGGGAATACTTTTGAGACGAGTCCTTTTGCAGCGAATGATAGTTTTTCTCTCAACGATGGATTCTCTTCATTCATGCCAACAATCTCACTGCAGCGGGAAACTAATGGGTCTTGCAATGGTTTGTAGACCTCACAGACTTGTGAACTTTCTTAAGAAAAAGGCAAGAAAAATTGATTAGTATAAGAGATAAAGAGATAAAGTAGCTACTAGCTAGATAATTTCAATAATAGTGAAAAGAGGTCTGTTCTCAATTACTCAATACAGAGTAAACATGCATGTAATATTAATTAGAACAATAGCTATAGCCAGAAGCACAAGGAAGATGCTGAATTATTGATGTTCTTGAAGAAAAAAGGAGGCAGCCCTCCACAATAACATCAACCAAAATAAGGAACTATACAACCTGAATCAAGTAAAAAAAAGCACCATGGGCCCATGGCACGAGAAAATGTAAAAGAATACTATAATATTATTTCGCAAAGAAATTTCCCTCTCCGCCTATGTTGTCTCAGCGTAGCCGGTCCCAAGCCCGGGTAAAGGAGGAGGATTGAGATATGCTTGGCGAGCCAACATCAAAACTCGGCCACTCTTTTGGAAATGAAACCCAGAAGAACATTGTTGGGGCGTAACCCTCTTAGCGACGCGCCATACCGGAACCCGGTTGTGGTGCTAAACAGGCAAGGGCCGGGCCGTCACCCCCTTGGTGGCATGCCGTATCTTGATCTGGATACGGTGATAAGTGAGCAAGGATCTGGTCGTCGCATTGTTAGTGACGCGCTACGTCGGCGCCCGGGTGTAGTAAAAAATGAGCAAAGGGCAAGGAAGCTAGCCGAGCCTAGGAGGATCCGCATGTAGTTGGAACGTAGGGTCCCTGACGGGTAAGTTATGGGAGTTGTAATGCAGCGGTGAGGAGAGGTGTTGATATCCTTTGCGTCCAAGAAACCAAATGGAAGGGACAGAAGGTGAGGTGGAGGATACCGGCTTCAAGCTATGGTACACGGGGACAACTACCAATAATAATGGAGTAGGCATCTTGATCAACAAGAGCCTTAGGTGTGGAGTGGCAGATGTCAAGAGGCAAGGGGACCGGATTATCCTGGTCAAGCTGGTTGTTGGGGACTTGGTCCTCAATGTTGTCAGCGCGTATGCCCCGCAAGTAGGCCACAATGAGAGCACCAAGAGGGAGTTCTGAGAAGGCCTGGAGGACATGGTTGGGAGTGTACGCATTGGCGAGAAGCTCTTCAATGGAGGAGACCTCAATGGCGACGTGGGTACATCCAACACAGATTTTGAAGAGGTGGATGGGGCTTTGGCTATGGCATCAGGAATCACGGAGAGGATGTCTCCAGCTTTGCCCTAGCCTACGACATGATCATAGCTATCACCCTCTTTATAAAGAGAGAATCCCATCTAGTGACTTTTAGTAGTGGCCAACACTCTAGCCAGATTGATTTCGTCCTCTCGAGAAGAGAAGACAGACGTGCTTGCCTAAGATGATACCTGAAGAGAGTGTTGTCCCTCAACATAAGCTTGTGGTAGCCGACTTCCGCTTTTGAATTCATGCCAGCTGGATAACCAAGCCAAAGTTGCTAGAACAACGTGGTGGAAGCTCAAGGGGAAGGCAGCTCAGGCTTCCAAGGAGAGGATTATTAAGGAAGACTTTTGGGAGGAAGGAGGTGACGCAAACAATATGTGGATAAAGATGACGACTTGTGTCCCGAAGGTGGCTTCATAGGAGTTTGGAGTGACTAGGGGAAGTAGAAGCGAAGCAAAAGATACCCGATGATGGAACAATGATGTCCAGAAGGCTGTTAAGGAGAAGAAAGAATGTTTCAGACACCTACACTTGGATAGGTGTGCAAAAAATATAGAGAAGTACAGGGTGGCAAGGAAGAAGGCAAAGTGAGCCGTGAGTGAAGCAAGGGGTCGGGCGTATGAGGACCTCTACCGGTGTTTAAGCACGAAGGAAGGCGAAAAGGACATCTATAAGATGGCCAAGATCCAAGAGAGGAAGACGAAGGATGTCGACCAAGTCAAGTGCATCAAGGACAAAGCAAATCGGCTCCTGGTAAAGGACGAGGAGATCAAGCGTAGATGGCAAGAGTATTTCGACAAGTTGTTCAATGGGGAGAATGAGAACCCTACCATTGAGCTGGACGACTCCTTTGATGATGCCAACAGATGTTTTGTGTGGCAAATCCAGGAGCCCGAGGTCATGTAGGCTTTAAAAAGGATGAAAGGAGGCAAGGCGAGGGGCCCTACCTGTATCCCTATTGAGGTGCGGAGAGCCTTGGAGACATAGCGATAGTATGGCTAACTAAGCTTTTCAACCTCATTTTTCAATCAAACAAGATGCCCGAAGAATGGAGGCGGAGTATATTAGTAACAATCTTCAAGAACAAGGGGGGTGTTCAAAGTTGTACTGGCTACCATGGAATTAAGCTGATGAGCCATACAATGAAGCTATGGGAGAGAGTCATTGAGCACCGTTTAAGAAGGATGACAAGCATGACCAAAAATCAGTTTTGCTTGGGAGGTCGAGCATTGAAGCCATTTCTAGGTACGACAACTTATGGAGAGATACAGAGAGGAAAAGACCTGCATATGGTGTTCATTGACTTGGAGAAGGCCTATGATAAGATACCGCAGAATGTCATGTGGTGGGCCCTGGAGAAACACAAAGTCCCAACAAAGTACATTACCCTCATCAAGGACATGTACGACAATGTTGTAACAAGTGTTCGAACAAGTGATGGCGACAATGATGACTTTCCAATTAAAATAGGACTTCACCAAGGGTCAGCTTTGAGCCCTTATCTTTTTGCTTTGGTGATGGATGAGGTCACAAGAGATACACAAGATATCCCATGGTGTACTCTTTGTCGATGATGTGGTGCTAGTCGATGATATAGCCAGGCGAAGGTTAATAGAAAGCTGGAGCTGCGAAGACAAACTTTAGAACCGAAAGGTTTTAGGCTTAGTAGAACTAAGACTGAGTACATGAGGTGTGGTTTCAGTACTACCAGACGTGAGGGTGAGAAGGAAGCCTTGATGGGCAGGTGGTACCTCAAAAGGACACCTTTCAGTATTTGGGGTCGATGCTGCAGAAGGATGTGATATTAATGAAGATGTGACTCATCGAATCAAAGCAGCTGGATGAAGTGGCGCAAGCTTCTGGCATTCTCTGTGATAAGAGTCCCAGAAAGCTAAAAGGCAGGTTCTATAGGACGGCGATTCGACCTGCGATGTTGTATGTCGCTGAATGTTGGCCAACTAAAAGGTGACATGCCCAACAGCTAGGTGTAGCAGAGATGCGCATGTTGAGATGGATGTGTAGCCACACAAGAAAGGAGCGGCTCCGGAATGATGATATACGTGAGAGAGTTGCGGTGCCACCGATTGAAGAGAAGCTTGTCCAACATCGTCTGAGATGGTTTGGGCATGTTCAGCATAGGCCTCCAAAAGTGGCAGTGCATAGCAGGCGGTTAAGGCGCGCTGATAATGCCAAGAGAGGTCGAGGTAGACCAAACTTGACATGGGGGAGTCCGTAAAGAGAGACCTGAAGGACTGGAATATCACCAAAGATTTAGCCATGGACAGGGGTGCGTGGAAGTTAGCTATGCACATGCCAAAACCATGACTTGGTTTCGATATCTTATGAGTTTCAACTCTAGCCTACTCCAACTCGTTTGGGACAGAAAGGCATAATTGTTGTTGTTGTTGTTGTTATTGAGAATGAAACACATATTAGCATAAAACTATATTTCCACCAGCATGAATAACAAATAGTATTGGAGCCAAGCAATAAGTAGCAAATCCAATCCTTCAAGCTAATGTGGAACATTAAGGAATCCTTTAAAATATGAAAACCAGTAGGGACCATAAGTTGATTCTTTTATCATGTTTTCTCAAGTCAAGGATCCCACTGAACTATCATCCCACATAAACAGTGAATCTAAGAGCAAAAAAAAAGGATACTTGAGATCGTGTTTGCCAGGTCTAGGAATCCACATTATTGACGCACTCTTTGTCGGAGTAATGGGCCACGGGTAGCGTAACCCGAGTCCCTGAGCCTTTCAAGACTTTGGGCCGGCTTCGCCCCACGAGACTCCAGAATGAAGCGCCACCTTCCGGTGTCCGACTGGCTCAACGGCCGGCTGCCCGAAGACTGCCGAGCACCAGCAGACGGCACCAAGACGGGTCGACTCCTAGCAGACGGCCTCCGTAGAGGCCGGCTTCTAGCAGGCGGCCACCCGGCGCCCTCAGAGTCTGCGCCCCTCATCAAGAGGACAAGACAGGGTGAGGCTACAGTGTAGTCCCTCACCCCGAATCCCGGGTTTGGCATGGCCACAGTGTCCTGTACAGGCGGAGATCTCCGCATGACGCGGCACTGTTGCCACTCCACCTTCGACGCCACCCCTGTCAGGCGGGGCCTGCTCCCATGACAGCTTGTCGGTACGGCTCGCAGGCGGCGGCCCTACCAGGCAGCGAGGGCCCGGAGGGCGGCCGAGCCTGGCCAGTCGGATGCAAGGGGATCCGGCTCCTGGCGGGCAGCCGGATCCTTCCTCGAGACCTGAGCGCCATTAACCAGACTAGACACGGCAAGGCTACAGTGATCACCCACCAGGCGGCGGGACTGTAGCCATGCCTTGCCCAACCAAGCCTGCGTCATTAGCATCACGGCTACAGTGATCAGCCACCAACCAGACCCGCCAGCGGCGGAAGCGGCCTGTCGGCTCCGTACCAGACCAGTTTGAGGGGCCCACCAGGCGGCGGGCCCCAGCTGCCGACGGAGAAGCCGGCGGCCAGAGACGCTGACGGCCGGGTCCTACACCCGGCCAAGTTACCATTGTACCCCTGGGGGGTAGGCCTATATAAACCCCCCAGGGCACCCATGCAAAGGGTTCCAAACCTGTTAGAACTAGACTCACACCTAGAGGAAGAAGAGAGCTAGCCCTGCCTCCTTCCACCTCTAGCATACAGCTCGAGGAGCACCATTGTACTCACTAGTGCCTTAGTGATCATGCGGAGACCCCGCAAAGCAGGACTAGGGGTGTTATCTCCTAGGAGAGCCCCGAACCTGGGTAAAGTGCGTGGGCGTTCGTGTCTACGCCTCATCCCGCTTCCAGGCACCGGTGACGTTCTACTCGCTCCCACCATGATAAGCCATCCTTTGGCATATGTTGCACCCAACCCCCGACACTCTTCAAATATAACACAGAGCAAAGGTTCTAGCTAATTTGCTAAGGAGTTCGGAATTTGAAAAACAAAATTACAAACCTGCCATTTACTTTTTCAATCCACACCTCCATCCATGCAGAGACCTGATCTGGTGAATAGACAAGGTCATGAGGTAGATTGTCAAGTACCTGACATTCCACCAAAAGAAAGTTATTGCTGCATGAACATCTCCCTTAAGATACGATTGCAAAACTAAAATTTATATATTATGAGTAAATTAGTTCCTTCAGAACCAAGACATATTAGCAATGCAAATAATATAGCAGACGGAATTATTATCAGCCAGCAGTACCAGCATGGCAATAATACGATGGCATGCCTGACATGGCTGGTGACCCTATTTTGGACTGTTAAACATGAAAATAGTAACATAACCGGAACAGGGAAAGCATCAGCGCTCTTTTGCAATATCAAGTCCAAACAGAGATACTAGTGATGGCACAAGAACTGGGAAGTAGTCTTACAAACATCTTACATTGTCAAAGTCAAGAAGTTTGACACAAAAAAATATGCTTCTAGCCAATGTGAACCAATTGCTGGTACACTTCATGACAACGGTGATGGCGTTTTGTTTCTTTGACAGGGCAAATCCTAGCAGTACATACCTCAAGCATTAGCACCCAGCATGGTTGAGGATCCTTGCTGCCTGCAAACGGAAATAGGAAAAACCAATCATTTCAAAGGTAATAGTAAATAGTAAATACTGAGACCCTGAGACTGAATGCTGGATAAATATGTGATTTTGGAATGGGGATATAAGTAGAGAGGGATCCAGTGTCATCCCCAACTATTTTATTACATCTGTCAGCACAGCATAGAAGTTAGTCTAGGGACTTATATATAGTATAATATGAGCTATTGCAGGTTGAAAACAATGCAAAATGGTGATCAAAGCTCAGGTAACTGATCTTAGACAAGGGTTATTGTAGGAAAGATCCGACATCGATAGCTAGGCACAAGAAGCCAAGCTTACCCCATCCAGCTATGTCAGTTGCATCACGATGCTCCACTGTGAACTTTGACAAATGGCTCTGAACTTCACCGACAGTTTCCAACTGCTTTTCAGCAAGGGAGGAGCTAATCTCTACTGAGCTAGCAAATGAAGATGAAAGGAAGGTCAAAGCATAACTGATAACATAAAAGAAAAATGATGGAAAGGGTGAGAATATAAGGCAGCATGAAAGTAACCATATTATGAATGTTGATATGACGATACATGTAAGTACCACTTTGTTTGGCCTTACCAAACAAATAGGACTCTGTAGTCTAGCTGAGCAACTTCAATTAAGTAGGACAAGGAAAATGACAAAAGAGCTGCTTACATGTACTTCATATTATTGTAGACTTTTGGCGGAGCATTTAACATCATGTAATCAAGTACGCACTTTGCACATGTCCCGGATCCACCTCCGATTTCAAATATCTGATCATTACAGGAATCCAATTCAGATGGCTTGGTAAGAAAAGAAGGAAACATGATAATGTGTCATGATATGACAAAATTCACAAGTGAATCTAGAAGCATCGCCCGTCGAGATGTGAAGCTATAAGACAGGAAAATTATGAGTGCACCTTCAATGGGACTGAAAGATTAGCCGTGCGAAGGATTGACGCAGCTATTGCATAGGCATACCATGGCTGCACCAGAGTAGGAAACATGCATCAGTGGCTAAATTGGAAAGAAAATCGAGATCACACTCTCTTTCAAGTTTTAACAGCTCAAGCACAAAAGAGCACCTTAAAAAGCTCCACTGGAGTGAACCAAGAGATATCATGCATCTTATACAGCTTATCAAGATGCTTCATGTACGCAGTCCTCCCTGCGTGATATAACACCAAATTATTTGCAGCTATACGCACATGTCCGAGTTGTCAGCACAGCATTGCACATAACCAGCACTGACCAATACATGGATAGTAGTGTTTAGACTATTCTACTCCGAGCACACACGCATACAACATGTTTGTGGAAATGCCGCCCCAACAGACAACTGAAGAAATCCAAACTTCGTCGATCAAGTGTACTCCAACAGACTGAATTCGGCACAGGGGCAGCGGGGAGGGACAGAGCAATCAGTACCGTCGAGCTTGTGGAAGCGGATGGCGGAGTCGAGCACGCCGACGGGCCCCGACCGCTTGGAGAAGTAGCCGTGGTTGGGGTCGTAGAGCGCCGACCTCACGAAATCGCGCACCTGCGAGGGGAAGCTCCCCTGTCAAAACAGCAGGCACTACAGGGAGATCTCGGAGTGATGAGAGAGGCCTCGACGTTTACCAGAACGGGCTTGTCGCCGGCGACGATCCCCGAAGAGAACAGAGCCAACGGGGCCCACCGCGCCGCGCGCCGGAGCGCGGGGATGGTCGCCAGGTACGCCGGCGCCATGCCGGAGGGAGCGTGTCGTTGCGGCGGCGGCGCTTCTGGACCTTTCCTCCGAAACAGAACTGAAATGAAACAACACTTGCTGGGCCGTTTCGGGTGCTTTTGGCAGAACGTTTCGAGCCCAACTCTGAGCCCGTCTCCTCCCCACTGTACAAGAAGAAGCCCACGGCCGCCGTCGGGTCGCCGGCTCACACAGGCAGAAACGAAAAGTTGGGAGGAGAGAGAGATAGAGCAATGCCGCGTGCGCTTGGTGGGAAGGGGAGGGGGAGGGGCGGGGCTCCGGCGAGGCCCATCGCGGCGATCCCCGTCGCCGTCGGCGTCAACCGGCGGATGGCGCTCGAGATGCGCAAGGCGGGGCTGATGAACAAGGCGAAGGAGCTCGCGGAGATGGCCGACGCGCCCGTCGCGGTGCTCTGCTCGGGCCTCGACGGCCAGGGCGCCCTGCAGTGCTGGCCGTCGACGGAGACCGCGAGGGCGGTGGTGGGTCAGTTCCTCGAGCTCCCGAAGGAGGCCCGGATCACGTTCGATCAGGCCAGCTACATCGCGGGCGTGCGCGACGCGCAGGGGTCCAGGCTGGCCGGGGTGCGGGCGGGCGGCCTCGCCGCCGCGCTCGGGCCGTGGGAGAGCCCGCTCGACGGGATGTCGGAGGACGCGCTCCGGGAGCTGCTCGCTTCCGTCGGCAAGTCCCTTGATGCCACGCGGAGCAGGATCCGGAGGCTGCAGACCCAGCGTCGCGAGAGCGTGGCGGAGAACTTCGTGGTGGCGGGGGAGGGTCACGCGAGCGGCGAGGTGCAGGGGACGCGGAGGCAGCCACGGGGCGCCGCCACGGCCCCCGGTGCTGCGCGGAAGAAGCAGCTGGTGGAGGATCCCAAGGTGAAGCCCGCCGCCGCCGACGGCGCTGCGCGGAGGAAGCAGCTGCTGAAGGATCCCAAGGAGAAGCCCGCCGCCGCCGATGGCGCTGCGCGGTGGAAGCAGCTGCTGAAGAATCACAAGGAGAAGCCCGCCGCCGCCGCCAACGTCCACGCTGCGCGGAGGAAGCAGCTGCTGGAGGGTCCCAAGGAGAAGCCCGTGCGCGCCGCCCCGTTCGACCCCGGGATGATCGAGTACTACATCAACGTGGGCGGGTGCGTGATGGAGCGCGACGCCTACGACTTCATCCGGTACGACCTCGGGATGCTCCCGCCCAGCCTCGAGCCCGAGCCGCCGGAGCCGGACTACGACGATCCGCCGCGGCTGTGGTCGTGGGACGACTCCTCCTTCCCCCAGAGCGCGCCGCCGCCCAAGTGAGCCGCCTACGTGCTGGCTGCACAGAACACCGTGTGACGAGTTCGCCCAATTTTGGAGGATGGCATCGTGGGGCTCTTGTCACTGCCGCCGCTATCTACTAGCTTAGCTGGGTTCCGTAGTACCTACCGACAATGGCTTCACCGGCCGGTCTCGCCGCGTAGTCCCGATCGATTTCCCCGGACAGCCATGGCGTGGAACTGGCATTGCTAGCTGAAGTCAGAGAGTACTAGTACTAGTAACTGTAGAACCGGACACTATAGATCGAAGAAACACCGTAGATCGATGAAATGTGGTTGGATAAAAAGGCACCGAGGCCGATTTTCGGCTTAGAACATCAAAACCTTCCTCTGGTTACGCTTCGGAGGAAATATCCAGTCTGCAAAACAATTGAGCAAGAGGTTGGAAATATTTCTTGGTTGACGTTTTTATGTACTCCTATATACTTCCTCCGTCCCAAAATTCTTGTCTTAGATTTGTTTAGATACGGATGTATCTAATACTAATATGTGACTTGATATATCTATATTTAGATAAATGTAAGACAAGAATTTTAGGACGGAGGGAGTACCAAAACCAAAGCACATACCAGTATTTTGGCCATGCTCAGAATTTTGTCTCTTGTTTGGATTTTGACAATTTTTTCCATGTTTTTTTTACAAAATGGCCTAAGTCCATATATCAAGTATCACATGTCCTTATTACAAATAAAATGTATTAAAATTCTTGGGGTGCCGAAGTCTTCTTCTTCCTCCATCCATCGTCAGCAAGCCATGAGTGTAGCTCGATGCTGCCTCTGGGCATCCGCCTCAGCAAAAGCAAACTTATTTGAACTCATAGTCTTGTATAAGCACCGATTCAAGTCATCGATTCAGAACATGAGACGCCGACGGACACGATCTGTGAAGAAAATCGCCGCCGGCGGACACTGAAAAGATGCATGTAGAAACTCCAAAGACCATGAAAACGAGTCGAATCCAGATGGATCCACTGAAAACCAAAACTGACCGGATCCCAGAAGACCCGTCAGAGACACAGGTCCACACACCCTTTGACGGTGATAAGTGCACCAAGGAGACAAGTGAAAAGTTGGCAATCTTCTCTCCTCCAATTTTGTCTCTTATTTCCTATTTGGATGCCTGCCAATTTTCTTCATGTTCATATTCTTTCGCTAACTCTAGTTTATTTTTCTTATCATTTTGGTTAAAGAAAATTAAAGGCAACGAAAGCCTTTTCCTCCCAATTTACCCGGATTTGAGTGCAATTATTTTAGTTATGTTTACATGTCTATGTGACTTAGTGAATTCTAGTTCATCTTTCTTACTATCACTGACCGAAAAGGGCGGCCAGAACCTTAACAAAAGCCTGGCCCTTCTGATTTTCGTGATTCGAACACAATAGTTTTGATTGTCACCGCTATGAAAATCATCCATTTAGTTTCCTATTGTCATGGTAAAATTTTGGCCCTTGTTTAGATATTATCCAATATTTTTGGATGTCCTACTACCTTAGTCAACTCTGCATTTTTTCTGACCATTGAAACAGTACGAGAGGCTCCTGCTGCATATATATTACATAATCAAATAATATAGTACATATTTACATGTTTGGCCCAATACCACTTTGGGTATGGGTAGAAGAGGGATTATAGAAGGGACTAGGTCGGTACAAGAATGTTTCAACTAGTCAATGGCTGCAACAAATGTAGATTGTTTTAATTGTTGTTTCGATCTTTCTAGAGGCTCCAAGCAGCCACCAAGAAAATATTCATGAACATAGGTCTACTCCATTCTTCCTTGGCGTTTTTAGTGAGTTGCAGTCTGTCATCACACTCAGGCCAATGCATGCCAAGAACTTGCCAACAACCTCTGATAAATGTGCAGTGAAAGAAGAGATGTTCCAACGTTTCTTCAGTTTGGGTTTCACATAGCAGGCAGTCAATGTTATCTCCAATGTTGTAGTGCCTCCTTTTGAGCATATTGCTTATGTTAAGCCTGTCCGAGAGTAGGAGCCAACCGAACACTTTAATTTTGGGCAAGCTTTCAAATCTTCACATCCAGAGCATGGATATCTCTAAAGTAAAAAAGCATAGTATGTGCTAGTCTTAAAGTCCACAACACCCCAGACGTATGTCCAAGTGCCTCGAGCTTCCCCAGAGATGTCTGGATCAAGGAGATCAAATTGCAATTGTCTCACCTCCTCATGAGCTTGTATCTGTAGAGGGAGGTGCAAGGTGGCATTGAGATCGCTAGTGAGCAAAAAGTCTCTGACAAAGGCATCCTCTTTGGTGGTATATGAGTAGGCCCGAGGGAATGTTTTAGAAAGGACATTCTCTTGCCATGAATCCTTCAAGGATAGAGCTGATGTGCCACAATGAATTTGAACAGTGGAGATCCCTCTAAAGATTGTGTTGAGTTGCATGACATCACCCTACCAAAAGGATCCACATGGCTCTGTACATGGGGTATGGAGCTGCAGTAATATGTGTTCCAAATCATATTCACCCAAAGAATGTCGTGGTGATTATATAATGTATGCAGGAAGTTGAGCGGCATTGCATCGTTTTGAATGTGTAAGTTGATTACTCCAAGACCATCATACTTTTGGGGACGACAAACCATATCCTAACCGGCCAGGGAATTGCATTTCTTACCATTTTTTTCCAGTTTCCTTATTCCACAGGCAGTGACGTCCAATCTTGTCCAGTTGAGCTAGGATCTTTGGATGTAGTCGTATAGTGCCCATGGTGAATGTTGCCACGAAAGTGATGAGGGAGTTTAATAATGAGAGTTGCCACAAACACTTTTAAAAAGGGCGCAATCAACACTTGATTTTTGTTACTTTCATTGAATCGTACACAATTTTTGTAGGTATTTTAGAAAGACAAAATCCAATTAAACAAAGTAGTTCATAAGTCCTAAAAAGTGAAATGACCAACCAAATCAACATTAAAAAATGGTGGCGTAGGTCAAATTGAGGGCAACATATACGGTATGGTGCATGATGGTGGGTGCGCTAGCACATGATGCCTTCGGTACATAATCACAATGCTATAGCCTGAACAAACTCAGCTATAGAAATATCATAAAACGAAAGGTGATTGGAACCTATGGAGCTGGAGTGTAATTTTGCATATAATAGCAATAAAAGTGCACTAATATACATATTGCTGATAACGTGGAAGTCTGATTTTTAAAGCATTTTGTTTTTCTAGGAAGAAAAAACTCAGCCCTCCTAATTGAAAGCCCACTCTTGAGGGCGACTTTCGCCCAAACCCTACCTGAAGGCTATGGTCTAAAATAAGGGGTGCAATAGCAAGTTTGGAGCCGGAACCTCTCGGCTAAGCAAAAGCATGCAACAACATACCCTGAGGCTCCATGAAGGCCACCCAGAGGGTGTCCAAAGGTTCAAGACCGGCTCAGAGGTTCTTGTCACACTCGTCTTATATATGTCAGATTCGAAGGCGGTGTGTGTGTGTGTGGGGGGGGGGGGTTGTCTTTTTTATGAAAAAACCAGTTGCCTTGTATATAGATGAACGGTGACACTCAATTTGAAAATGTAATCAATTGAATCAATCTAGTACTTTTCCATCTCCTATTTTCCCCTCCCTCATTTTATGCTTCTTGTTCTTCATTATTCTTAGTCTTTGATGACATTGAAGGAAATATGCCCTAGAGCCAATAATAAAGTTATTATTTATTTCCTTATTTCATGATAAATGTTTATTATTCATGCTAGAATTGTATTAACCGGAAACTTAATACATGTGGGAATACATAGACAAAACATGGTGTCCCTAGTATGCCTCTACTTGACTAGCTCGTTAATCAAAGATGGTTATGTTTCCTAACCATAGACATGTGTTGTCATTTGATAAACAAGATCACATCATTAGGAGAATGATGTGATGGACATGACCCATCCTTTAGCTTAGCATTATGATCGTTACAGTTTCATTGCTACTGCTCTCTTCATGACTTATACATGTTCCTCATACTATGAGATTATGCAACTCCCGAATACCCGAGGAACACTTTGTGTGCTACCAAATGTCACAACGCAAATGGGTGATTATAAAGGTGCTCTACAGGTGTCTCCGAAGGTGTTTGTTGGGTTGGCATAGATCGAGATTAGGATTTGTCACTCTGTGTTTCGCAGAGGTATCTCTGGGCCCTCTCGGTAATACTCATCACTATAAGCCTTGCAGGCATTGTGACTAATGAGTTAGTTGCGGGATGAAGTATTACAAAACGAGTAAAGATACTTGTCGGTAACGAGATTGAACTAGGTATTGAGATACCGACGATCGAATCTCGGGCAAGTAACATACCGATGACAAAGGGAACAACGTATGTTGTTATGCGGTTTGACCGATAAAGATCTTCGTAGAATATGTAGGAACCAATATGAGCATCCAGGTTCCGCTATTGGTTATTGACCGAAGACGTGTCTCGGTCATGTCTACATAGTTCTCAAACCCGTAGGGTCCGCACGCTTAACGTTCGATGACGATTAGTATTATGAGTTTATGTGATATGTTGTACCGAAGATTGTTTGGAGTCCCGGATGTGATCACGGACATGACAAGGAGTCTCAAAATGGTCGAGACATAAAGATTGATATATTGGACGATTATATTCGGACACCAGAAGTGTTCCGGTGAAGTTTCGGATATAACCGGAGTGCCGGAAGGGTTATCGGAACCACCGGAGAAGTAATGGGCCTTATTGGGCCTAAGGGAGAGAGAGAGAGAGGGGCGGCCAGGGGCTGGCCACACGCCCCCCCATGGGCCTAGTCCGAATTGGACTAGGGGGAGGGGCGGTGCCCCCTCCTTCCTTCTTCTCCTAGTAGGACTAGGAAAAGGGGGAGTCCTACTCCTACTAGGAGGAGGATTCCTCCCCCCCTTGGCGCGCCCTAGAGGGCTGGCCGGCCTCCCCCTTGCTCCTTTATATACGAGGGCAGAGGGGCACCCTAGAACAAACAAGTTGACAATTGTTTTAGCTGTGTGCGGTGCCCCCCTCCACAGTTACACACCTCGGTCCTATCGTCGTTGTGCTTAGGCGAAGCCCTGCGCCGGTAACTTCATCATCGCCGTCACCATGCCGTCGTGCTGATGAAACTCTCCCTCGGCCTCAATTGGATCAAGAGTACGAGGGACGTCATCAAGCTGGACGTGTGCTGAATGCGGAGGTGTCGACTACATCAACCGCGTTACCTAAACGCTTCCGCTTTTGGTCTACGAGGGTACGTGGACACACTCTCCCCTCTCGTTGCTATGAATCTCCTAGATAGATCTTGCGTGATCGTAGGAATTTTTTTGAAATTACCGCGTTCCCCAATAGTGGCATCTGAGCCAGATCTATGCGTAGATGTTATATGCACGAGTAGAGCACAAAGAGTTGTGGGCGATAATAGTCGTACTGCTTACCAGCATGTCATATTTTGATTCGGCGGTATTGTTGGATGAAGCAGCTCAGACCGACATTACGCGTACTCTTACGCAATACTGGTTTTACCGATGTGCTTTGCACATAGGTGGCTGGTGAGTGTCTATTTCTTGAACTTTAGTTGAATTGAGTTTGACTACATCCGGTCCTTGTTTAAGGTTAAAACAGCACACTTGACGAAAAATCGTTGTGGTTTTGATGCATAGGTAAGAACAGTTCTTACTATAAGCCTGTAGCAGCCACATAAAACTTGCAACAACAAAGTAGAGGACGTCTAACTTGTTTTTGTAGGGCATGTTGTGATGTGATATGGTCAAGACATGATGTGTTGTATGAGATGATCATGTTTTGTTAGAGTTATCGGCAACTGGCAGGAGCCTTATGGTTGTCTCTTAATTGCATAAGATGCAAGCGCCATATAATTGCTTTACTTTATCGCTATGCGATAGCAATAGTTGCAAAAGCAATAATTGGCAAGATGACCATGTGATGACACGTTGATAAAGATCAAGATGATGGAGATCATGGTGTCATGTCGGTGACGATGGAGATCATGATGGTACTTTGGGGATGGAGATCAAAGGCACAAGATGATGATGGACATATCATGTCACATATTTTGATTGCATTGATGTTTATCTTTTATATTCTTATTTTGCTTAGTTCGGCGGTAGCATTATAAGATGATCCCTTACTAAAATTTCAAGGTATAAGTGTTCTCCTTGAGTATGCACTGTTACGATAGTTCTTCGTGCCGAGACACCACGTGATGATCGGGTGTGATAAGCTCTACGTTCACATACAACGGGTGCAAGCCAGTTTTGCACACACAGAATACTCGGGTTAAACTTGACGAGCCTAGCATATGTAAATATGGCCTCGGAACACTGGAGACTGAAAGGTCGAGCATGAATCATATAGTAGATATGATCAACATAGTGACGTTCACCATTGAAAACTACTCCATCTCACGTGATGATCGGACATGGTTTAGTTGATTTGGATCGCGTGATCATTTAGATGACTACAGGGATGTCTATCTAAGTGGGAGTTCTTAAAGTAATATGATTAATTGAACTTTTATCATGAACTTAGTCCTGATATATTTTACAAATTATGTTGTAGATCAATAGCTCGTGTTATAGCCTCCCTATGTTTTTTATATGTTCCTAGAGAAAACTAAGTTGAAAAATGATAGTAGCAATGATGCAAACTGGGTCCGTGATCTGAGGTTTATCCTTGCTGCACAGAAGAATTATGTCCTTGATGCACCGCTAGGTGACAGACCTATTGCAGGAGCAGATGCAGACGTTATGAATGTTTGGCTAGCTCAGTATGATGACTACTTGATAGTTTAGTGCACCATGCTTTACGGCTTAGTACCGGGACTTCAAAGACATTTTGAACGTCGTGAAGCATATGAGATGTTTTAAGAGTTGAAGTTAATATTTCAAGCAAATGCCCGAGTTGAGAGATATGAAGTCACTAACAAGTTCTAAAGCTAAAAGGTGGAGGATAATAGCTCAAGCAGTGAGCATGTGCTCAGATTTTCTGGGTACTACAATCGCTTGAATCAAGTGGGAGCTAATCTTCTAGATAAGATAGTGATTGAAAGAGTTCCCTAGTCACCATCACCAAGTTACTGGAACTTCGTGATAAACTATAATATGCAAGGGATGATAAAATAAATTCCCGAGCTCTTCGTGATGCTAAAAATCGACAAAGGTAGAAATCAAGAAAGAGCATCAAGTGTTGATGATTGACAAGACCACTAGTTTAAAGAAAAAGGGAAAGGGAAAGAAAGGGAACTTCAAGTAGAATGACAAGCAAGTTGTCACTCCTGTGAAGAAGCCCAAAGCTGGACCTAAGCCTGAAACTGAGTGCTTATACTACAAAGGAAATGGTCACTGGAAGCGGAACTACCCCAAATATTTGGCGGATAAGAAGGATGGCAAAGTGAACAAATGTATATTTGATATACAGATTATTGATGTGTACTTTACTAGTGTTCATAGAAACCCTGGGTATTTGATACCGGTTCGGTTGCTAAAATTAGTAACTCGAAACGGGAGTTGCAGAATGAACAGAGACTAGTTAAGGGTGAAGTGACGATGTGTGTTGGAAGTGGTTCCAAGATTGATATGATCATCATTGCACACTCCCTATACTTTTGGGATTAGTGTTAAACCTAAATAAATGTTATTTGACGTTTGCGTTGAGCATGAATATGATTTGATCATGTTTATTGCAATACAGTTATTCATTTAAAGTCAGAGAATAATTGTTGTTCTGTTTATATGAATAAAACCTTCAATGGTCATACACCCAATGAAAATAGTTTGTTGGATCTCGATCATAGTGGTACACATATTCATAATATTGATGCCAAAAGATACAAAGTTGATAATGATAGTGCAACTTATTTGTGGCACTGCCGTTTGGGTCATATCGGTGTAAAGCGCATGAAGAAACTCCATAAAGATGGACTTTTGGATCACTTGATTATGAATCATTTGATACCTGTGAACCGTGCCTTATAGGCAAGATGACTAAAACTCCGTTCTCCGTAACAATGGAACGAGTTACTGACTTATTGGAAATAATACATACTGGTGTATGCAGTCCAATGAGTGTAGATGCTCGTTGTAGGTATCGTTATTTTCTGACCTTTACAGATGATTTGAGCAGATATGGGTATATCTACTTAATGAAACACAAGTCTGAAACATTTGAAAAGTTCAAAGAATTTCAGAGTGAAGTGGAGAATCATCATAACAAGAAAATAAAGTTTCTACGATCTGATCATGGAGGAGAATATTTGAGTTACGAGTTTGGCCTTCATCTAAAACAATGTGGAATAGTTTCTCAGCTCACGCCACCTGGAACACCATAGTGTAATGGTGTGTGTCGGTGTCAAAACCGGCGGATCTTGGGTAGGGGGTCCCGAACTGTGCGTCTAGGCGGATGGTAACAGGAGACGAGGGACACGATGTTTTACCCAGGTTCGGGCCCTCTTGATGGAGGTAAAACCCTACGTCCTGCTTGATTAATATTGATGATGTGTGTTACAAGAGTAGATCTACCACGAGATCAAGGAGGCTAAACCCTAGAAGCTAGCCTATGGTATGATTGTTGTTTGTCCTACGGACTAAAGCCATCCGGTTTATATAGACACCGGAGAGGGCTAGGGTTACACAAAGTCGGTTACAATGGTAGGAGATCTACATATCCGTATCGCCAAGCTTGCCTTCCACGCCAAGGAAAGTCCCATCTGGACACGGGACGAAGTCTTCAATCTTGTATCTTCATAGTCTTGGAGTCCGGCCGATGATGATAGTCCGGCTATCCGGACACCCCCTAATCCAGGACTCCCTCAGTAGCCCCTGAATCAGGCTTCAATGACGATGAGTCCGGCGCGCATGTTGTCTTCGGCATTACAAGGCAGGTTCTCCCTCCGAATAATTCATAGAAGATTGTGAACACCAGGATAGTGTTCGGCTCTGGAAAATAATTTCCACATACCACCGTAGAGAGAATAATATTTACACAAGTTCAATCTGCTGACGTATTTGATGGCGTGACGTCACACCACTACCAAGCCTTTACTTAAATCGTTTTTATTGTACCACCTCAGCGCGTTTAGCGAAGCGGTTTCCTTGGCACGTCTTGTCGAAGCAGAGATTGTGTTCCCCTTATTATGGGATTCCCATCAATACGGACGTGGGTAACCCAACCGCGCCATTGATTGCGGCGCTTGGGGGATAAGCGAGTTTTATCAGGCCGGTGGGGACGCATGTTTCCGTCCGCCCATATAAGGGGATAAAGATCCAACCCTTTTACCTGCGCCTTTTTCCTCCTTGGCTTATCCATCTCTGTGAACCCGAGCTCCAGCGCCCAAGCCCGCACATCTCACCTCAACCTTCTCCAACTATATCCGGAGCAGGAGGCAAGTGGATGGCCTCCTCCGTCACGGAGGGGCAGATCCAGAAGCTGCGCAACGCCGGATACTTGTCCAGCGATATTGCGCACCGGCTCCCGAACAAGGGAGAGCTCATCCCCACCCCCAAGCCCCATGAGAGGGTAGTATTCCTTCCCCATTTCCTCCGCGTACTGGGCTTCCCGCTCCATCCCTTTGTCTGGGGGCTCATGTTCTACTACGGCCTGGATTTCCATGATCTGGCCCCGAATTTCATCCTCAACATCTCGGTGTTTATCGTCTTGTGCGAGGCCTTCCTCTGCATCCAGCCCCACTTCGGCTTGTGGCTCAAGACCTTCAGTGTCAAGCCGAAGGTTGTGAAGGGCAGCCAAGCGGAGTGCGGAGGCTCCATGGTGGGCAGGATGTCCCACGTTACGTGGCTGGAGGGCACTTTTGTGGAAACCATCAAGGGGTGGCAATCGGGGTGGTTCTACATCACCGAGCCGCGTGACCCTGATTGGGCAGCGACCCCCGAATTCAGATCCGGCATCCCCACACGGCTCACCTCCTGGAAAGAGAGTGGCCGGATCTGGGGCGATTCGGAGGAGCTGACCGGACTCCAAGCCTGTATCCAAAAGCTGGTGGACAAGAAGCTCAAGCTTGTTAACGTAGTCCAGGTCATGCTCATCCGCCAGATTCTCCCGTGCCAACGACGGGGCTTCAACCTGTGGGAGTTCGATCCGGCGCAGCACCAGACTTTGAATGGGCTCTTCGACACTACGTACAAAGATGTCTGGAAGATGCTGTTCAAGGGCGCCGAGGCTCCCGCATCCGCTACCGAAGATCGCGGATTCAGCTTGGAGCGTCCAGCTGATGAGGTAAGTTATTTTGTCCTTTAAGGGACGCTTGTTTTCCATAGTTTGACTCTATGCGGGATCTAAACTCCCTTTCCTTTGACAGGACTGGCTGAAGAAGGCGGCACAAGCTATCAGTCCGGCCCCATTGCCAGAGGTCCCAGCGGACGCCCGTTTGACGGGGCTGCTGGCTCCGGCACCCCATGTGGTGCCGGAGAAGAAGGCCAAGAAGAAGGCCACGGGGACTCGGAAGAGTTCCCGTTTTCAGGTGCTATCGGATGATGAATCCGAGGCCGACTCCTCCCACCAAGGCGAGGAGGAGAAGAAGAAAGCCTCTCCCCCAGCGGGGGGAGGGAAGAAAAGGAAGGCCTCCCCAACAAGGGAGGCCGAAGGGTCCAAGAAGGGAAAAACTCTTCCCCCGGACTGCTCTGCCAACGCCAGTGACGACGACGAGGACTGGCCTCCAAGGGCCAAGCCCCTGGTGAGATCGTAAGTATCCGGACTCCCGAATAACTTCAAGGTTTTTATTTTCTGCCACATAATGTCTTTCTAATGCCGCATACAACCCTGCAGTCCGCCTAAGGATGATCTTCCCACTTCGTCGAGCGGGTCCTTAGGTGCGTCGGATATGGATTCTCTTCCGACTGCCTCCACCCCCCGCGACACGGACGATGCCGAGGTGGAATCCCAGGAAGGGACCCACCAGGAGGAGAGGGCCCCGGAGGTGTCGCAGGACAACCTCCCGGACTTTGCACCGGACTCGGCCCTGGAACCCACACTGGCTCCGGAGTCCGGCGGGCGACCCCTTCGCAAGAAGGGCAAGACCGTGACCCCGGCTGCCTCCGTCCGACCGGAGGTGCCGGATAATTTGCTGGAGGCACTCAACGGCGCCTCCATCAAAGAGGAACACCGCACTGTTATGAGTGCGGTGATTCAGAAGGTGCAGCTCGCCAAGAGCGGGCTGACCGAAGCCTGCAGCAGCCTTCTAACAGGCTTTGAGGTAAGAATTTCAATATGTATAAAATGGTACCGCATAGACAGTAGCCCCTGATGCTCGTTTTGGTGTTTGGAAAGAAAAGCCGGACTGAGGATCTAAAAAAGATATACGCAGGAGTCATAAAAATATGTCAATATGGGATTGCAGGCTGCGCTGCTGACCTCTGCCGCACTGACTGCGGAGGTCAATACTTTGAAGGAAAACCTCGAGCGGTCCGAGAATGAGCTCGGCCGTGCCAAGAAGCAGCTCGAGGACAAGGAAGGTGAGTAACACCTTATTAAAATTGCACCTTATAGAAAAGGATTTTGGTTGCAAAAAGAATGACAAGGATAACGTGGGTATTGCAGGGGCCACTAACGAGGTGGCGACCCTGAAAGAGGCGGTGGCCGCAGCCGAACGCAATGCGGCTATGGAGCGCACCGAGCGAGAGAAGCAGGAGGCGCGGGTGGTGGAGGTACAGCAAGAGCTCCAGGATCTCGTGCAGAAACATGAGAGCCTGGAGCGTGACTGGAAGACTCGAGAGTCTGAGCTTGCAATGGCTCTTGAGAGTGCCAAAGCCATTAAGGTTGAAGCCTACAAGGCCCTCCAGGAGATCGAGGCGGTAAAGAAAATAGCAGCGGGTAAGGCATTTTTCATGCAAAGTAAGCATGTGAGTGTTAATTACCTGTCGCTTACCCGAATTCGGAGCTCTCCAGGAGCATTCGCAGATCTTCCTCGCAGCGTGTCCGATGCTGCCGCATTCTACCGGGCCGAGGAGGGGAGCTCGACGAAGAAGGTCTTCTGGTCTCAATATGCTGAGGCTGGACATCCGGTGCCCCTAAGCGACCAGCTGAAGCAGCTGGTCGAGCTCCACAAGGCGGCCGAACAGGCCATGAAGGGCCTCATAGTTCAGTTGTGGCCTAAGGAGGCCATGCCTGGGAGCTACTTCGGCCTGGTGCGGCGGCTGGTGGATGCGTGCCCGTGGGTTGAAGTCATCAAGCACTCCGCCTGTATTGAGGGTGCCCGTCGGGCCCTTGCCCGCGCAAAGGTGCACTGGGGCAAGATGGATGCCCAGAAGCTTGTGACGGACCCACCACCAGAGGGCAAGGAGCATCGCACGCCCGAGATGTATTATAAGAGTGTGCTGAAGGGCGCCCGCACTATTGCGGGAGAGTGCTCCAAAGATGTAATTTTTGAGTAGACTCGCATTTTGTTATCCCGTGCGCTGAAAACTTAGTTCATTTGCACTAAGCAATGCTTCTTGATTTAAAATATTACCTTCTGTGTGGCTGTTTATCAAATCTGAGAGATGGCAAGTCGTCGGCTTCAGCCCCCACACCACGAGTGCTGGGGTGTTCGGGATAAATTTGAGCGCTCTTGTTCCCATATTTGGGTCCATCTAGGGAGGCGCTCAACACAACGAACAAGGCAACCGGACTTATAATGCTTGAACACTCTCACTTAGCCATAGAATTCTATAATTTTAAATTTCGGCGAAGCCCCTAGTCTTCGGAAGGCCGAATTTGGGGCGCTATCCACGCCTGGGCCGGACAAAATCCGGCTCCTCGCTCTAAGCGGCATAAGTCTTTAAGGACTCACAAAAACCTCTCAAACAGCGACCGGCTCTCGCCTCATCATGACGGTCAGTTTTAGCTTTCTCCACTGAGGCGTTAACCCAACTCAACTGGGGCGCAATCGCAGTGGTTCTCCCAGTGCTACCTTAGCCGATGCAACGGAACGTAAGGTACCAAAACATGGGAGCCGGGCAAACCCAACTATTGACCCAAGACATGATTCGGAGCCGATGCATATAATGCTATAAGTTTGGGGCGCCGCACTTGTGAAAGTGTTCGGACTTATCACACCATGATGCGGGAAACATAAGCCCCTGGTGTGTTTTAACCGTACCAAAGTGTACGGATGCGACATGTCGTAAATGAACATATGTATGAAAAAGAAATGCAATTATAAGCAAAAAGGTGCTGCATTGTTTTATTCAATAAGTGTTGCGATGAATGCAGAACGATACAAATAGTGCGATAAGCGAGGGATGGGACTGTTAAACATGTCCCCCTCCAGGGGTAGGCTGCGAAGTGGTGTATAAAAATGCTCGTAGTGGAGACCACCTCTATATTCGTTGCAGCCTTTATCCTTCTCTGGCTGTTGCATCGTGAGTTCGGCAGGTTTGCTACCGGACAGGTCCTCTAATGACGGAGTCCTGTGGGTAAAAAATAAAAGGTAAAAAGAAAAAAAGAACGACACACTTGAGAGCCCCTGGTGTGGTTGAGCCGCAGTCTGGGCTTATCGTGGTCGTGCCCCTCTCCCCATGCCCATGGTATCTTCAGAGCGTAATGATGCACGCGAAGGACCTGTTTTGACGTTTTACAGGGGCTGGGGATGGGGCCGCACTGCTACGCGTGCTCGGAACATGCCAGGTGGTCTTGTTGTAGGTTACTCCGGGCGCGCTTAGCTATGTCCGGCCGTTTAACGTCCGGACTCGAGAATTGCCTTAAGAGGCTGCATTGTACTTCTGCCGCGAGAGCCGCTGTATGTTCCTCCATTCGGAGAGAATGTTCAGTGTTTCCGTTGACCGTGATGACTCCTCGAGGGCCTGGCATCTTGAGCTTGAGGTATGCGTAGTGTGGCACCGCGTTGAACTTTGCGAACGCGGTACGTCCGAGCAGGGCATGATAGCCGCTGCAGAACGGAACTATGTCGAAGATTAACTCCTCGCTCCGGAAGTTATTCGGGGATCCGAAGACCACTTCCAGTGTAACTGAGCCTGCACAATTGGCTTCTACACCTGGTATGACGCCTTTAAAGATCATCTTGGTAGGTTTAATCCTTGAGGGGTCTATGCCCATTTTGCGCACTGTGTCCTGATAAAGCAGGTTCAGGCTGCTGTCGCCGTCCATCAGGACTCTGGTGAGGTGAAATCCATCGACGATTGGGTCTAGAACCAATGCGGCAAATCCGCCATGGCGGATGCTGGTGGGGTGGTCCCTCCGGTCAAAAGTGATCGGGCAGGAGGACCATGGATTGAACTTCGGGGCAACTGGCTCCATCGCGTATACATCCCTGAGTGCACGCTTCCGCTCCCTTTTGGGTATGTGCGTTGCGTATATCATGTTCACCGTCCGCACCTGTGGGGGGAAACCCTTCTGTCCTCTATTGTTCGGCGGTCGGGTCTCTTCCTCGTCATCGCTATGCAGCCCCTTGTCATTGTTTTCGGCAATTAACTTGCCTGCCTGCTTGAATACCCAACAGTCCCTGTTGGTGTGGTTAGCTGGCTTTTCAGGGGTGCCATGTATCTGGCACAAGCGGTCGAGTATTCGGTCCAAATTGGACGGACCCGGAGTAGTTCTTTTGAATGCCTTTTTCCGCTGACCGGGTTTAGAGCCTCTGAATCCGGCATTGATTGCCGTATCTTCACTGTTGTTGCCGTTAATGCAGCGTTTGTTTTTGTTACGACGCGGCCTGCCATTGCGGTCCTTGATATCCGGACTGCCAGAATTTTTGCTGAGGTTGTTGCTGCGTGCTAGCTAGCTGTCCTCACCCGCGCAGAAGCGGGTCATGAGTGATGTGAGGGCTGCCATGGATTTTGGCTTTTCCTGTCCTAGGTGCCGGGCGAGCCACTCGTCGTGGATATTATGCTTGAAGGCTGTAAGGGCCTCTGCATCCGGACAGTCAACGATTTGGTTTTTCTTGGTTAAGAACCGTGTCCAGAATTGTCTGGCCGATTCGTCTGGCTGCTGAATTATGTGGCGTAGGTCATCAGCGTCTGGTGGTCGCACATACGTGCCTTGAAGTTATCGAGAATGCGGCTTCCAGGTCTTTCCAACTCCCAATTGACTCTGCTGGCAAGCTGTTAAGCCAATGCCGGGCTGGTCCTTTAAGCTTGAGGGGGAGATATTTGATGGCGTGAAGATCGTCACCGCGGGCCATGTGGATGTGAAGGAGATAGTCTTCAATCGAAACCGAGGGGTCTGTTGTGCCATCGTAAGATTCAATATTCATAGGTTTAAACCCTTCGGGGATTTGATGATCCATTACTTCATTTGTGAAGCATAGTGGGTGTGCGGCGCCTCTGTATTGGGCAATATCGCGATGGAGCTCAAAAGAGCTTTGTCTGTTTTGTTCGGCCTTGCCGGACTTACTGTGTCCGGAGCGACGGTTGTCGTCACGTATCATGGGGCGCCCACGTGATCCATAGATCGATCTTGATTGTCTTGCCCTATCCTCCAATATATCTCGCAAGTCCGGAGCGTTCCCCTGTGGCCTTGTGCTTTTCGAGCGATGTCGGGGTACGGGTCTAGTGAAGGGCTTAGAAGCCTCTCTGTCGCGACCACGGGGTGGTCGGTCAGCCGTATTGTCTCCTGGTGATGTGGGTTCATATGCTTCCTCCTCTAACCAGGGGAGCAACTTGCGTTTAGGGTAACTTTTGGAGGGGCGTTCGAGCTCATGCTCTTCGGCCGCGAGGACTTCAGTCCATCTGTCGGCTAGCAGATCTTGATCAGCTCTAAGCTGTTGCTGCTTTTTCTTGAGGCTGTTCGCCATGGCCATAAGCCTGCGTTTAAAACGCTCTTGTTTGACAGGATCCTCAGGCACGACGAATTCGTCGTCGTCGAGGCTGGCCTCGTCTCCGGAGGGAGGCATGTAGTCCTCTACCTCTTCTTCTGCCGCTCTCTCATGAGGGCTGGCGTCTCTGTCCTCCTGTGCTGGATCTTGCTGGAGTGGGTTGTCTTCGGCACTATCCGGTGTATTATTATCTCCGGTGCCGGAATCTTCATTTTTGCTTTGGCAGGATTTGGAGCGGCGCCGCTGACGCCGACGCTTGGGCTGTTTCTTGGAGGGGTCATCCTCCGCTGCCCCTTCGCCATTCCCATCCTTTGGGATATCCACCGTGTATATGTCATATGATGAGGTGGCTTTCCAGTGCCCTGTAGGTGCTGGTTCTTGGTCGTCTCCGGCATCGTCGTCCATACCGTCGATGTCTTCGGAGTCGTAGTCTAGCATGTCGGTTAGATCATCGACAGTGGCTACCAAGTGGGTGGTGGGTGGGCCTTGAATTTCTTCGTTGTCCGCATCCCAACCGTCCTGGCCGCAGTCCGGCCAGGGCTCTCCTGATAACGAGAGATACTTCAGTGAACTCAAGATGTCGCCAAAAGGTGAGTGTTGAAAGATGTCCGCCGCGGTGAACTCTATGATCGGCGCCCAATCGGATTCGATCGGAGGGGGCGCTGGAGGTTCGGAGTCCGGCAAGGAGTCCGGCACCTCGGAGTCACGAGCTTTATGAGGGACAAGGTCAGTGTTCGGCTCTATCGCCATAGAGGTTGCAGCCCCCAAGGTGATGTCTAGCCATCCGTCCTCGATCTGCACAGCCGGCTCCGAATTGAAGATCGGAGCGGGCTCGAGTGCGGCCTCCAGGGTACTGTCCGGCAGCAGAGCTAAATCATGCCCGTCGCGACAATGCGGCACGCTCAGCTGTGGCTCGAATCCATCAAGGATCAAGTCCCCACGGATGTCGGTCGTGAAGTTCAAACATCCAAATCTGACCTGACGGCCAGGGGCGTAGCTTTCGATCTGCTCTAGATGGCCAAGCAAATTGGCCCACAGTGCAAAGCCGCCGAATACAAAGATCTGTCTGGGGAGGAAGGTCTCACCCTGGACTACGTCGTTGATGACGATCGAAGAAGCCATCGAGCCTATCGGCGACGACACAGAGGAACTCTCAATGAAAGCACCAATGTCGGTGTCAAAACCGGCGGATCTCGGGTAGGGGGTCCCGAACTGTGCGTCTAGGCGGATGGTAACAGGAGACGAGGGACACGATGTTCTACCCAGGTTCGGGCCCTCTTGATGGAGGTAAAACCCTACGTCCTGCTTGATTAATATTGATGATGTGTGTTACAAGAGTAGATCTACCACGAGATCAAGGAGGCTAAACCCTAGAAGCTAGCCTATGGTATGATTGTTGTTCGTCCTACGGACTAAAGCCATCCGGTTTATATAGACACCGGAGAGGGCTAGGGTTACACAGAGTCGGTTACAATGGTAGGAGATCTACATATCCGTATCGCCAAGCTTGCCTTCCACGCCAAGGAAAGTCCCATCCGGACATGGGACGAAGTCTTCAATCTTGTATCTTCATAGTCTTGGAGTCCGGCCGATGATGATAGTCCGGCTATCCAGACACCCCCTAATCCAGGACTCCCTCAGTGTGTCCGAACATCGTAACCACACTTTATCGAATATGGTGCGATCTATGATGTCTCTTACCAATTTACCACTATGGTTTTGGGGTTATGCATTAGAGACAACTGCATTCACTTTAAACAGGGCACCATCAAAATACATTGAGACGACGCCTTGTGAACTGTGGTTTGGCAAGAAACCAAAGTTGTCGTTTCTTAAAGTTTGGGGTTGCGATGCTTATGTGAAAAATCTTCAACCTGGTAAGCTCGAACCCAAATCGGAGAAGTGCATCTTCATATGATACCCAAAGGAAATTGTTGGGTACACCATCTATCACAGATCCGGAGGCAAGATCGTTGCTAAGAATGGATCCTTTCTAGAGAAGGAGTTTCTCTCGAAAGAAGTGAGTGGGAGGAAAGTAGAGCTTTATGAGGTAATTGTACCTTCTCCCGAATTGGAAAGTAGTTCATCACAGAAATCAGTTCTTGTGATTCCTACACCAATTAGTGAGGAAGCTAATGATGATGATCATGAAACTTCAGATCAAGTTACTACCGAACCTCATAGGTCAACCAGAGTACAATCTACACAAGAGTAGTACGATAATCCTATTCTGGAAGTCATGTTACTAGACCATGATGAACCTACAAACTATGAGGAAGCGATGATGATCCCAGATTCCGCGAAATGGCTTGAGGCCATGAAATCTGAGATGGGATCCATGTATGAGGACAAAGTGTGGACTTTGGTTGACTTGCCCGATGATCGACAAACCATTAAGAATAAATGGATCTTCAAGAGGAAGACGGACACTGATAGTAGTGTTACTATCTACAAAGCTTGACTTGTCGCAAAAAGGTTTTCATCAAGTTCAAGGTGTTGACTAGAATGAGATTTTCTCAACTGTAGCGATGCTTAAATCCGTCCGAATCATGTTAGCAACTGTCATATTTTATGAAATCTGGAAAGTGGATGTCAAAACTACATTCCTTAAATAGATATTTCTTAAAGAAGAGTTGTATATGATGCAACCAGAAGGTTTTGTCAATCCTAAAGGTACTAACAAGGTGTGGAAGCTCCAGCGATCCATCTATGGACTGGTGCAAGCATCTCAGAGTTGGAATATATGCTTTGATGAGTTGATCAAAGCATATAGTTTTATACAGACTTGCGGTAAAGCCTGTATTTACAAGAAAGTGAGTGGGAGCTCTGTAGCATTTCTAATATTATATGTGGATGACATATTGTTGATTGGAAATGATATAGAATTTCTGGATAGCATAAAGGGATACTTGAATAATAGTTTTTCAATGAAAGACCTCAGTGAAGCTGCTTACATATCGGGCATCAAGATCTATAGATAGATCAAGACGCTTGATAAGATTTTTCAATGAGTAAATACCTTGACAAGTTTTTGAAAGAGTTCAAAATGGATCAGTCAAAGAAGAAGTTCTTGTCTGTATTACAAGGTGTAAAGTTGAGTAAGACTCAAAGCTCGACCATGGCAGAAGATAGAAAGAGAATGAAAGTCATTCCCTATGCCACAGTCATAGGTTCTATAAAGTATCACTACAAAAAAATACACTTCCGTGATGATACGTGTTTGTCACAGTAGGTCGCGTTTTTGTCATGCATGTACATCCATGACGATTTTATGACAAAATCAAGATGGTCATACCTGTGCTGTCGTAGAAGTGTTCCATGACATTACCAAAATTATCATCACGGAAGGGTCCACTTCCATGACAATAAATCGCGCGTCACAGAAGTGCTTTCTTCAAGGGTGACCGACACGTGGCATCCACCGTAACGGAACGCCGTTAAGCTATCGGGTCGGATTTTGGATCCGATAACCCGTTAACAGCCCCGACCAATGGGGATTTTCCACGTGTAAAATCATCATTGGCTGGAGGAAAGACGTGTCGGCTCATCGTTGGGACAGATGTCATCCACTCATTGGACAGAAGGCGCCTATGATACGTCGACACGTGGCACGGCCCAACAGAGGCCCATTCCTGTGAAAAGGCTGGCCCGTTTGACTTGGTCAAAAGGTGGCGGGCCGGCCCATGGAAAGCCTGTTAACGACTTGTTCGCATATAGCCCATTTACAACCCGCTAACCCAAGGCCCGTTACGCCCTATCCGAATTAGGCCCAGTAGCGTCATCTGGGCCATCCAATATGATTCCAGCCCGTTTTCACTTCTGGCCCATGTATGGCCCATGACATCTTTCGGCCCATATGAGGCCCTATGTAACTCTTGGCCTATTAACGGCCCATGGTGAAACTGGCCCGTAATGAACAGTGTATCACTTTACACCCATTAACAGTGTATCACTTTATACCCATTAATGACCCGTTATTCCGTTGGGCCGTTTCCAGCCCATGTTATCTTTCGGCCTTCTTAGAGCCCATTTATTCTTGGGCTCATTTCCAGCATTCGTTTACTTACGGCCTATTACTGTCATTTTCTGCTTGTGGGCCAAATTCAGCCCGTGGTTACAGTCGGCTCATTTGTGGTCCGTTAATATGTTGGGCCGTTTTCATAGAGTCATCAAATACGGCCTATTAACGATGGCCCGTTATGGTCGGTCCATGAACGGACGATTCCAACTCTAGCCCGTTTACGGCCATAATGCGGCCTGTTATTGGCCCATGTTTGGCCAATCGATCATACGGCCCGTATAAGGCCCATTGATGATACGGCCCGTAGAAGGCCCATTGTTTCTATGGCCCGTAGAAGGCCTTCTGTTTCTACGACCCATAGAAGGCCCACTGTTTCTACGGCCCGTAGGAGGCCCAGTGTCACTACAGTAAATATTAGCCCATGGTTATTATGGCCTAGTTTTAAAAAATAGGTTATTGCATCCACTAGCAAACCGTGGAAAAAGAACTGCACTGACTACAAGCAAACAAATAAACAAGACAACGAGGAAATAAATAAGCAAGCAACTTATGCTAGGCTATCACGACTATTACACATATTACATCCACTGGGCATCAAAGTTCGCCACCAGTGCAAATATAGGGAACAAAGCAGCATATAAACGCCGCAACAAAACAAGTCCAGAACTGAAACCACTTCAGAAGAGTTCAAGAAACAATATCCTGGGTACCCATAATGCTGGCAAGATGCTTAGCAAGCTTATTAACTTTCTCTTGTTTGGCGCTTAAATCCTCCAGCGCTTGCTGTTGCACAAGAAAGTACGCATCTGAATTCTGCAGGGACTTCCTTAGTCCTTCGGCTTCTTGCCGCAGCACAGCTGACTGATGCCTTTCAGCTTGTAGCTGAGTCTGAAGAAGCCGAAGTGATTCAGGCAGCGAGTTCGAAGAGCTTGTGCCAGCGGTACTGGCCAGTAACTCGAAAACTACATCAACGCAGGACTGTGTGGGGTTTTCTCACTGTCTACAAGATCATTTTTATCACCTTTCTTGGAGACCAACAGGGTTGTCTCACTATCTTGAACCTTATCTGCATTACTTTCTCTACCATTGCATAGTGGGGTGCTCTTCTCCAATATTCTGTTTGCATACTACAAGAGAAACAAGCAGACACATCACATGTTTAGCTTGTAGTATACGAAACTCATTTTGGTAAACCGGTTCAGTAGTAAGGTGGACAGGATAACATCATGAAACCAACATATATCTATGTACTGGTCACTGTATTGTCCATATCATTCTAGTTTATGTTCCCTAATCAAGACAGAGACACAGTTCAACTCATATATTTTTTAAGACACAGCAGCATAGACAGAATATAAGTGTGAGAAACTACACAGCATTGGCAGCACTTGTAATGTGCATCACATGAGAACATAACTGTTTATACAACTTAAACTGAAATCAACATAGAGCAAGAAGTTAGAACAACAATCCAGTTAAAGAAATAGGTTTAAAACATACCTATTGCGCCATTGGAGTTTCAATTGGATCCTTCAAATTCGAAAGTAGTTGGTATGAGTAAATACAGTGATGCAACAACAAAGGAGTATGGACCATAGCTACGGAATCTGACCTGAGAACAGTTGCTCTTCTGCTTTAAACGTGGAGTTTGGGTTAGCTGTGGTGGTATTCGTGCTTTGGGCACTGCAGTAGCTTTACAAACTGCTCGTGTGGGGGTACTCTGTGGTGGACATGGTGCTTTGTCAACTAGAAGTGGGTTACTATCCACTGGGGTTGCGGTTAGATGGGTTGTAGCTTGTTCTCTACCCAATGGTGTAAGTGTGCAATCTGGAAGAGTCTCGATTATGTGTGGTGGGGCTAGTTTGTGGGCCAGTACAACCATGGTTCTATCTGCATCGATGGGTAACACTGTCTTTTGTGAAGAACGAGTTTTTGCTCCCTTAGATACTGCCATCACCCCCTCCAATTCAAATGGCTGATAAACAAGAAAAGAAATTGAATGTACAGACATTGTATGATAGACAGATGTGGTAATTCACATATATGTTGTCTAACCAAATAGGACAGCATGACACAATTTCACATATATGATGCCTAACTAAACAGGATAGCATGACACAGTTTCAGATATATGATGGATAACTTAACAGGATATAATGGCATAATTCAACATATGATGAGTACCTAAACAGGATGACATGACAAAACTATATGGTGTCTTTCTAAAATAGGTTGGGATGAAATAATTCACATACATGTTGTCTAAGTATACAGGATGACATGATATAATTGACATAATTGATTCATATACTAAGCAGCTGGCACTCGCATGTATGATCTCTAAACTAAGCAGATAGAATTCAATATTGTGCATATGATGTCTAAACTAAGCAATGCAAGACACCATATGCATCATATGAGAAATATAAACATTGCAACTTAGAGCATACACCTCAGGTGGGATATAGGACTGGTCATCTGTCTCCTGAATCCTCCTCTGAGGAGCTCCCTGTAACCATCGAGATATATGCTTCAACAGGTACCATTGCCTGCTCTGAAGACCTTGTTTTCACTACAGATTTTTCCATAACTGGCTCAAATGGCTGATACACATGAAGAGTAGTTCAATATACACAGACTGTCGACAAATGGAATATGTAATGAAAAAAAGATGGCATGAGATAATTCACATATATGATGCCTGGCTCCATGGCGGTACATAATTCACATATATGATAACTGGCTGAAAAACATGGCATTGCATAATTCACATATCTGATATAGAAAGCAAACAAGAGGCATTCACACAAAGCATTTCTGATCTAAGCAGATGGCATGGCAATGCAAGACACCATATGCATGATATGAGCAATATAACCCAGCCAAGTTAGAGCATGCACCTCGGGGGGGGGGGATACGACTGGTCACCTGTCTCTGAATCCTCCTTTGAGGAGCTATCTGTAACCAGCAAGAAATCTGCATCGACAGGTAGCACTGACTGCTCAGAAGACCTTGTTTTCACTCCAGATTTTCCCATGACCGACTCAAATGGCTGATGCACAGGAAGAGTAGATGAATGTATAAACATTCTTGACAAATGGAATACATTATGGAAAAAATATGGCACGATACAATTCACATATACGATGACTGGCTAAACAGGATGGCATTGCATGATTCACGTATATGATGCCTGGCTAAAGAAGATGGCATTGCATAATTCCCATATACTCCCTCCGTTCCTAAATATTTGTCTTTTTAGAGATTTCAAATGGACTACCACATACGGATGTATATAGACATATTTTAGAGTGTAGATTCACTCATTTTGTTCCGTATGTAATCACTTGTTGAAATCTCTAAAAAGACAAATATTTAGGAATGGTGGGAGTATGATATAGAAACCAAACAGGTGGCATTCACACAAAGCAAATCTAAACTAAGCTGATGACATATAAGATGTATAATGTAAGCAATGCAAGGTGCCATATGCATGATATGACCAACATCAGCATGCCAGGTTAGAGCAAACACCTCAGGTGGTAAACAGGCGTGGTCGGCTCCTTCTGAATCTCCATCTGAACAGTTATCTTCCTCTGGAATACAATCTGGAAATGCAGGAGGGGTGGCACTTCACCCACCATGGAGCGGCGTTTGCATGACATTATATTCCCACGCAACGGTCTTCTCTTTTTCTCTACATGTTCAGTATGATTGTGTACAATATCTGATATGCATAATAAAAAAAATAGTTAGATTTTGTAAGGCCTAATGGTTGCATGCAAAAATCAAGATTGATGGTAGCAAACGAGTGGATGGATCCAAAACTAATGATAGCAGGTAGATTATAGCTTCAGTTTAAAAAGATAGACAATGGATCATCTATTGTTTGTTGCCCACCCAACATGAACCACATAGAAGACCCCAGATGAACCAGATAGTAGACAGATACTATTCGTTGCTGGCTCGATATGAGACCCATGGGAAATTCAAAACTCAAGATTGAACGATAAAGTAGCAGGTAATAATAAAAGATGTATAATGTAAGCAAACACGAAAGACTGCGACCTCTCTTCCGGAACTGTGTAGTCCTCAGGTTCATCTGCTCAGTTGATGATGGTAATGCAGTTGGCGTGGCTGCCGACAACGGGGAAGATGATCTGAGGCGGCGAAAGAAAGTCTACAGGGGGATCTCTGCTGCAGTGAATGCTTCTATCGATGGTGCACCTCGGGTGGGGTGGATGACGGCACGGCAGGAGCAGGACATAACACACAGAGTTTTCTTTGATGCCTATCTGAAAATGAAGTAAATCTGTAAGGACTCCTTAGAATTGGATGATTCTATAAACGCAGGGACAGGAAAAACACAGGAATAGGATAGGAATGCACGTGCAAAACAGAGCATTTGGAAACATAGGATTTCGGTCAACCTGGGTGTTTGGCTCACATGAATTGGAAGAACACAGGAATGGAGAAACAAAGTGATGCGACGAGTGTACAACCTCTTTGGCATAGCCTTGTGGACCTCGGCATCATTGGGTTGGACGTGGAGGATGGTGATGATGCTGGTGTGACTGTCGGAGGCAGGGAAGAAGATCCGAGTCCTCTGGAAACGGCGCCGAGGGTACTGCTCCGCTGTGATGGACGGTTTCGTCGTTGGAGCAGCTCCGCTAAGGTGCACGGCGATGAGGCTGAAGCATGACAAGACAGACAACATTAATCTAAAGTGGGACCCTAATATCATCTGCAATAGATGATGTAAAATACATCACCAAAAAGTGCTAGATGTAAAATGCATCAGCCGCGCCACGGCCGCTCCAACAGATGCTGTAAGTACTGTTCACTCTGAACTTAACTGAAGAAAATGAACTTTACAGTCGAAACTGAATTTTACTATCGAACCTGATTGAACTAGTAATAGAGCATTGCAATAGATGTTTAGGGCGTTCGAGCACTAGTAGCAGAGAAGCAGTGATCTAGATCGGCAGATGCTCGAGCAGGGAACGCACTAGCAGAGAGCAAGTCGTGCAGTAGCACCACGAGCGAGTGCTAAAGCAGCAACTCCTGTAGCTGCCGGAGGTCGTGCAGTAGCAGCAGCAGCGCAAGCGAGAGCAAGAGCAGAGCAGCAGCATGAACAAAAGAAGGAGCAGTGCAGCAGCATGACCGACAGCAAGAACAGAGCCGCAGCGCGAGCGAGAGCCGGAGCAGCTACAACTAGTGCGGTTGTGGAAGTCGCTGCCGAGGAAGCAACGACATGAGGGAGAGACGCCGTGGATGATGTGGCCGGCGACGGCGCCATCGATGGAGACACGCCATGTCTGCTCGATATCGAGCACCGGCAACCCCGTGAGATCGAATAAAAGATAAAATGCAGCGGTGAGTGCAGAACCTCCTTGGTGGCGCCGAGTTGGCCTCGGCTTTATCAGAGGGATTGGTGAGGGTGCTGCGGTTCCGGTGGGGCAGGTCAAGACGGTGCTGTGGGGATTGAGGTGGCGCGATAGACGAGGCGAACGTCGGGGTAGCTCCTTGGAGGTGGAGTACGGGGCGGCTGATCCGGCGGGACGACGAGATCGACAACGGATCCTCATCCAGTGCGGTGGATGAGGGACGGCGAGCTGTTGCGGTGGACGACATAGTCGGGGAAGAGGCTCTGGCTGGGCGGCGGTCGAGAGGCCGACGGAGGAGCGTGGGGTTTCGCGGGTTTTGGCGGCCCCGATGTACGAATGGGGGGGCGGGGCGAAGGGGGAGGGGGAGCCAAGCTTAGGGACGCGCTTGTCTGAAATGTAGGGTAAGTTACCAGCATACCCCCACCGGTTTTGACACCGCGACGTGGAGCTTCATTTCCTGCTGAGGGGTAGAAGGGGGATTTCGCATGTCTGGGCTACGGGAGCAATTTCGGATGAGGAGGGAGTTCTCGCGCGCGTCCAAATCTCAGGATAACAAGGCGCAGCACGGATTGAAGAGGCGGGAGTTTCAAAGCAGGTGAGACAAAAGATACTCGAGCTTGAAAATTTCAGGATAACAAGGTGCGGATTCCTTGTTCGGTGGAACAAACTTAACGTGTAAAAAAACAATTCATACAAGACACAAGAGATTCATGTCCCCTTTTACTATATTGCTATAGATGCCATTGAAAAAACTACAAGAAAAATGTAAAAAAAATCGGGAGAACAAGATTACCCTTCATAGTACCAAATCGATTCGCACTTCCCTCAACAACAATAAAAAACAAATCAATTCCCACCAAAGAAAGAGTAATGTCCCTTTGTATATGATTATAGATGCCATGATCTCGAATTTCAATTTTTGAATCCACGTTATGTTGAATTCGAATATATCGTTAGGTGACCTTGCGGTTTATAATTGATGTAGTCGTACATTTTGATCTTCCATCATATATGAACATTTTACTCCACCATGTGAACATATATATTGTCGTCTACCATATGGACTAAATTTGAATCAAATTTCCTTATTTTAATATGATTGTTGTCAAGTTATACAATAATTTAAATATTATCTTGATAACAAAAAACATGCATATAGTAGTAATCATATTTCACTATGAACTACATGTACCATACGCTCTCCAATTCAAATATTTGTATCCATTTTATGTTGAATTCAAATCATAGTACATTATTTGTCTAGGTAGCGAGATGTTTGGGATAATCTAAACCTTGTTTTCATATGTATAATTTTTGGCTGAATTGGGACAAGTTTTGGTATAAGCTTCTTGCAAAACCAGAGATTCTCTCAACAAGCCTTGTGGTTCCGAGAGGGAACGTGTCACCTTTGTGTGCGAAACGATATACGCTGCCTCCCCCTTGATTTTATTTACAGAGGCAACATAGAACTATATGAGTGCCCTGTTAAATTTTGGAATTATTTCAGGTTCATTTGGCCTTTTTATACATTAATTGAGTTTCTGGACTTTTAATGTGCATAATCTAAATATGAATTGCATGCACATGCTCCGGTGCACCAAAGTGGGTTGAAAAATCACATGTGTGTCCTTGGTTGAATTTCTAGGTCCCATGGAAGAAATGAGAATGAAATTCAAACATCTGGGCGTCATGACTCGGCCAAGAACATCGAGAAACTTAGATTTTAAATTCATGTAAATCCAAAACTCACGTGGAAATCATGAAACTTGGCATGGTGTCATGTCATGGCACTAACATGTTGTGGTAAAAAATTGGGCCGATCTGGAATCTCGTGGTTCTAAGAGGGAACGTGCCACCTTTGAGTGTGAAACGATATACGCTGCCCCCCCTTGAGTTTCTTAACAAAGGCAACATAGAACTACATTAGTACCTGTTAAATTTTGGAATTATTCCGGGTTCGTTTGTCGTTTTTTATACATCAATTGAGTTTCTGGTCATTTAATGTGCATAAGTCAAATTTGAACTACAAGCACATGCTCTCGTGCACCAAAGTTGGTTGAAAAATCACATTTGTGTCCTCGGGTGAATTTCTAGGTCCCATGCAAGAAATGAGAATAAAATTAAAACATCTGGGCATCGTGGCTCAGCCGAGAACATTGAGAAACTTGGTTTTAAAATTCTTGTAAATCCAAAACACATCTGAAAATCACGAAACTTGGCATGGATGTCATGTCATGCACTAAAAAAAAGACACATCCGTGACATTTTGGGCCGAACGAATTTTTTTCCTGTCATACATATGACACTTCTATGACGATAATTGTGACAAAACCCGGTATCATCATAGATGTGGTGGGCTCCTACTTCTATGACAAAAAATCATGACATAAAATGGGCTTTTCGTCCTGGGCGGGCCGGAGACGCAGCTGGATGACATTCTTTGGGCCATCCATGACGGAAAAAACCGTGGTAGAAGCGAGGGGGAGGAAAATTTCGGGGAGTTGCCGGTTACGGTGGGAGGTCGGGGGACGAGCGATGCACGTTTCTCTCGTACACATACGCGCGTGTGTGCGAGGCGTTGGCTCTAACTGAACCCGAGCAAGGCGTTGGGCTCTAACTGAACCCGAGCGATTGCACTGCAGGCTACGCGTTACTGAACCCGAGCGATCAATTGATGGCTGTTAACTGAACCCGATGGAGCGATTCCTTCGCTACTGCTGCTAACTAAAGTCGATCGATGCTGCCTCTGGGATGAACAGTGAGCGTTGCGGGGGGGGGGGGGTTGGATGAACAGTGAGCGGTGGTGTTGCCTCTGCATGAACATGACCCCGTGGTGTGGAGGGCTGGATGAACAGTAGACGGTGGAGGGGTGGCTGTGGAGGGGTGGTTGAACAGGACCCCGTGGTGTGGAGGGCTGGATGAACAGTAGACGGTGGAGGGGTGGTTGAACAGTAGCCGGTGGAGTAGTGCGCGGTGGAGGCTGGACGAACAAGAGCCCGTGGAGGCTGGAGGAGGTCGACGGTAGCCCATGGAGGCTAGAGGAGGTCGACGGTGGAGATGAACAGTATCCCGTGGAGTCCCGTTTTGCGGTACGCCACACCCCTCCTGATGAATAGGACCCCCGTTTCGACCGTAGCGCTCCAACACAAGTATGTTTCGTCCGTTTTGCGGTACGCCACACCCCTCCCGATCAACAGGACCCTCGTTTCGACCGTAGGAGGTCCGTTTCCTCCGTTTTGCGGTAGGCCACACCCCTCTCAATCAACAAGACCCCCGTTTCGACCGTAGGAGGTCCATTTCCTCTGTTTTGCGGTACGCCACACCCCTCCCGATCAACAGGACCCCGTTCCGAACGTAGGAGGTCCGTTTCCTCCGTTGTGCGCTACGTCAGGCCTCGTTTCCATTGCTTGTTCCGTCCAAGCCCTCCCGATGAACACGGCCACGCATTCGTTTCCATCGGTTGGATCCCCATGAACACGACGATGATGCTGTTTCTCCGTTCTGACCCAGCCATGTACGTATGCGTGAGTAGGCGTTCGAGACCCTGCCCGTATGTACATACGTGGCCGTATTTTCTTTCTTGCACCCTCGCCGCTGTACGTACGTGTACATGCTACGCGCACGCCTCTACTACGACATGTGCGCGCCTCTACTACGACACGTGCGTGCCTCTACAATGACCAGTATGTACGTACACGTTCGCGACTAGAATGACAATGCTACGTACGCTTCGACCAGGTGGGTCCCGACTGTCAGGCACTTCCTTGCCTACGAAGATGTAGCTGGTGGGTCCCAGCAGTCAGGGGGGCAAATCGTTTTGTTTTTTTGCCCGGACGCACTTCCTTACATGCGAAGATGTAGCTGGTGGGTCCCAGCAGTCAGGGGGGCGAATCGTTTTTTGCCCGGATGCACTTCCTTGCGTGCGACGATGTAGCTGGTGGGTCCCAGCAGTCAGGGGGGCGAATCGTCTTGTTTTTTTTGCCCGGACGCACTTCCTTGCGTGTGAAGGTGTAGCTGGTGGGTCCCAGCAGTCAGGGGGGAAACGTTTTTTTCGCGAAATATGGTGGACCGTCCGGTGGGTCCCCGCTGTCAGGTGGAGGAATAATTATTTTGCGCGTAATAAGGAGGCACTTCCTTGCGGCCGCCGTGGACCCAGCTGTGAGCCTCTCCACGCATAGTACTCTTCTGATGGAAGTCGGTCATTGACCACATTGACCACGCCGCGCAGAGAGCACCACGACGGTGGACGACGGTGAGGCCTAGGAAGGGGACAACGCGGAGCCGGGGAAGACGCAACAGTGGATGCCCACGCGAAGAGGAGTACGAGGGTGAGACTGCCGTCGCCGCAAAATAACAGGGGGTGTGGGTGAGTAGAGGGATGGCCTGGCCAGCGGTGGGAGTAGTAGGGGGCGGTGAGGCCTCCGCGGCATCACAGTCGGCCACAGGAGGCGGGAGCACGCGACACGACCGGCGCTGCTTTGGGCGGCTGGAGCACGAAGACCAGAGGTTGAAGAAGCAGTACGGCCGTTGGATGGACATCGTACGGTCACTGGAGCTAGAGTCGTTCATATTGACTAAGTTGACAAAGCCCTCCGTCCCCATAAACTTAGTAGGCCCACAAGTCAGCCTCCCACGAAGGTGAGTCCCAGCTAGTAGGGGGAGTATTCATTTTTTTGTGCGTAATAAGGAGGCATTTCCGGTGGGTCCGAGCTGACAGCGGGGGGAACGCTTTTTTCATGAAATATAGAGACCCTTGCGGTGGGTCCCAGCTATCAGGTGGAGGAATCATTATTTTGCGCGTAATAAGGAGGCATTTTCCTGTGTGGGCCCCTACCGTCAGCCTCTTCCGATGGCTGTTGTTTGCTGACCATGTTGACCTCGCCGCGCTGAGAGCACAAATGTGGTGGACAAGGGCGGGCCCAGGAAGAGAACCACTCGGAGCCGGTAAAGCCACCGCAGCGGATGCCCACGCTGAGGGGAGAACGAGCGCTGACTGGTCGGCTGCGGGGTGAGGCTGACGTCGCCGGGAAATAACAGGATGTGTGGGTGGTTAGCGGGATGGCCTGGCGACAGCACAACCAACCACGGGAGGAGGGAGCAGGCAGTCCCGTCGGCGCTCATTTGGGCGGCTAGAGCAGGAAGATCAGAGATTGAAGAAGCACGGCGGCCGTTGTATGGACATCCAATAGTCACTGTTGTGTGTTGACTAAGTTGACAAAGCCTTGCGTACGCGTCAAAAAAAAATTAGGACAGCGTCATCGTCAACCTAGTAGGCCCAGAAGTCAGCCTCCAAATCTGTGGAAAACAGCATACAACCCATTAGCCATTATTTTCAATAATTTACAGCCCATTTGCTAATTCTTAAGGATATTTGAAGCCCATATTCTTTTTATTAGCATTACAGACCATATATTCTGGGCACTGCTAAAAAATTCAACGAAATTTTGCATATTTCGGTGGGGTCCGAACTCTTTTAATCATGAAATTTCGAGTCACGCTAAAAATAGTTTTCAACAAAATATATCAAAATAAAGTTCAAAAAACAATTCTCCGCAAAAAAAAGAATGAAATTTAGAATCTTAACTAGCAAGATGCCCGTTCGTTGCACGGAACATGAAGATGCATTTGTATGAGTAGTTTATCTTGTGGGTGAAAAGATGATATTTTAATGTAATTGCCAGTTGGCTTTGGTTTTTATAAGAGTAGAGAGTAGAGAAATCCTAAAAAATGATATTTTAATGCAATTGCCGGTTGGCTTTGGTTTAAAAATTTATAGCCCATTTCTTACAACTTATAGCCCATTTTCTAGGGAAGCCCATTTCTTATCCCTCCTCGTCTTGAAGGATTTGCAGCCCAGCAGGGCTGAGAAAAGCAAGTCGGCCTCGGTTTTGGTATTCTCCAAAAAAAAGAACTGGGCTAGCCAATTTTAGAAAGAAAAAAATATCAACTGGGCTCGTCATGTGCTTAATAAAAGCGTAAGCGTGGGCTAGACGGGCCACAGCCCCCGCACAACGCGTAGTTGAGCTCCGTCTCTGAAACTGAAAAACAACTGGGCGAGCTACTAGGTCCCTGGTGTTATCCACTCATTGTGTAATTTTCTCATTTATTGACTACATTGACAATGGCGTGGAACCTAGTTGTCAAACAATTAGGAGGAAGTATTGTTTTGGCTTGTAATAACGAGGCACCTGCTTGCGAAATGCAATGACCCTGGTGGGTCCCTACTGTCAGCCTCTCCACGTACAGTCATCTCCTAATTCCTCTTGGTTGTTGACCATGTTGACAACACCAGACGGCGGCGAGCACAGCGAGCTAACCAAGGCGGAGAATGATGGCAAGGCCTCGGACGGGAACGAACAGCACCCATGGAAGATGCGGCAGTGTAGTGGCAGGTGGAGGGGAGTACGAGGGCAACAACATGCAAGTCAAGCATACAAATGGCACAAAAAGCCCAAGGATTAATTGTTCATCAAATTTTTATACAAAACCTAGATTGAACATGACAGTAACATCTAACCCAACCACTCTTTTTTGCAGTCACAAACAAATGGATCGGTCTGATCCATAAAATGAACATCCTGTGCAAAAAAAATTATTTTAGGATGTCTACAACTTGTTGTAAATAGAAGCCGAGCACGTTTAGAAGCCCATTTGTCCACCTGAAACTTCTTTTTTTGCTGTTCAACATGTTCGTCCATGAGAAATCTCTTGCTATAAAAATTAAGCCTCATGGACAATAGTAACCTCGCATTCAACAGGAAGAATGTGACAAAGCTTTTGTTTGCCTGGTTGGATGCATATCGTCCCATCGTTATTGTCCTCAAACGAATGTCATGAGAACTAAGAAAATCCTTGTGCTTATTACGCCAACGATTGGTTATATGTTTTTCTCCATGTGGTTCTGCCTAAGTAGACATGAAGATTGAAAACAGTTAAGGTCTGAGAAAAGAGTATGTCAAAAGAACGACAGCTGAACAGTTAATTCTAGTACAATATATACGGGCTTTCAATGTGCATGAAATCATCACCTCTATGTATAAACTCTCCAGAGATTGAAAGCATCGCAGCAAGCCAATAATTATGTCCAGATCAAAACTATACATTCTGATATATATGATCTTGACAGAATCCAGCAGCATTGCTAGACTATCAATGGACGAACTCTTCATTGAGCATATAACATAATATTAGTACCCAAAGTGTACTCCAAGATGATATAAAACTTATGCGCACAAATAAAAAATGCAGCATATGATTACAAATGTGTAGATATAATATACGGTACCTGGAAAGGTGAGGAGCCAGACACCAACTCCTTGTGATTATTAAACGGGTCACGAATTACACCCAAGGTCTCCAGTTTGGGCACAGAGACGACAGTTATTTCTGAAGGTATATAACAATTATGAAGGAGCAACCTTTCAAGTGAAGGGACATCTTCGATGATGAGCTGTTGTCCTTCAAAACAAATTCCAATGCTTTTAAGGTGAGGCGACTTTATTTGGAGACAACTACTACCGATTTGTATTCCCAAAACAATCAGCAAGCGCTCCAGGCAGGGCAAATGGAGTGGATGATGCTGTGCAGTGAGGCCTCCGACAGATACACCACCACAAGCGAGAGTTTTTTTAGCAGTGGGAGTCGAAGCATTTGTACCAGATCGTCTGGTAGATGGCACCGGGCAAAGATGGTGGTGTGGAGAGAGGAGGAAAACCGCGAGATGGACAACGGGGGTGTGGGCACGAATTCTTGGTATGTTCGTGGTATGAAACTTTCGTGGTAATGGTAGAACTCAAACTGCTGGAGTTTTCCAAATTCAGGGGATGTCAGCCAAGCGTCCACCTTGCTGGCTGTGGACAGCAGGTAGCTTGTCGGGATGCAGAGGCATTGAATGGGGCCCTTCTAGTGAGAAGAGACGATGGCTCTGATGAGATCAAATTCAGGAAGGACAGATATCTGACGACAATCGAGATTGAGGGGTGTGGTGCGCCATAGAGGGCGCCACCGAGTTGAGAGGACTTGTGTGCGGCAGCAATCCTTGGTGGGGAGAAGCGAGATGATCTCCTCAAGGATGACGTGCGGGAGATCGCTGATGCGGTCCATCGGAGATTCTACCGGTTCCTCATATCCGGGTGGGGGGGGGGCTCGCCGCTTCTCCCCGCGCTACCGGGTGCGGGATCTACAACCGGCGTCGCCGCTGGCGGGAGCCTCATCTTCTTGGCGCTGGGGCCAGCCGACTCCATTTTCCTTGTGGGCGTCGCGTCGAGCTCACGGGTTTGAGCAGAGTAGCCAGAGACGAGCCTGGTGGCAGTGCGAGTGGGGAAGAAGGAGGGCTGGGGATTTCTGTAGGAGTGGAAGAAGAGGAGCAGGCGTTTTCTGTACGAGTGAGGAAGAAGGTGAGCGGGGTTTTCTGGACGAGTGAGGAAGATTGGGGAGCGGGGGAATTGGGTGGGGAGACGGAAGCGGGAGAGCGAGCTTTCGTGTTTATAAGGCCCGCTACACTAACTACTCGCTTTTTCCCAAGAACCGCTCTCTTCTTTTGTGTTGCTGCATGATTGGCCATGCATGCTGGATGCATGTGCCCGCCGGCCACTACATGCGCCTGGTTTGTTACTAGGCCTATTTAATAGGGTGGTTATGGAATAAATTAAGGAGATTTATTTTCTCTGTGTGCATCCACCAAATTAGAGGATGCGGTACTGGATGCAGACACTCACATTAAACTAACATTTAGAAGAACAAAAGTTCAGCATGTCTATGCATCTCAATGATTCACCATACTATAACCAATATACAAAACTGTGAGAAGGTGTGGAAATAAAGAAAATCGGTCGATGCTTCTCTGAGCAAAGGGCCTCCCTGCGCACACATTAATTTCCTAGGCATGCTTGTTTCTTCTCAATGTTGCGAGCACTTTGAGCATGTTGGCAACTCCACGGCTAGCTAGCTGCCTCATCTTGCAATTGATGCTGACACATTTGCAGCAAACACATGAGGCAATAGAGATGACTCAACATGGGTCCATATTGTGCAGTTCCCCTGATATCATATTCATTGTCCCGAATCTGAAAAGATAGGAAAACAGTAGCTATACTAAAATGGTGTTGCAAAATAGTAGCACATATCAATAGCTCGGCATGAGAAAACACGATCATCTGGACGAAGGGGATACTGACCTGCCTGGGGAAGATTACATATAATTTCATAAGTCCTTGGATGATTTCCACCTTCGGCTGCACTGCTTGTTTGCTCCTCCACACATGACAGGATCGTTCCGCACTGCATTCAGCAAGTCAACGTACGAATAAGCTAATCTCATCTTGCGGTGGTCATTGTACCTAGTTACGAATGTAGGAATACCTGGAGCACCATGAGGTTAGCTGACAGCAGGTAGATGCAGCCATATAAATTTTGTGCGGTGCTACCAAAATTGAGGTTTGTATCCCTTCCCGTTATGAGAATTCTTCTTGAAGTTGGTAGAATGTGACGGGTTGTTCTTTACATCAAACTTGCCTTTCCCCTGAGATTTGTTCTTATTGTTTTGGGGCTGGTTGGGCTGGAAGTTCTTCTCGTGTACCATGTGGGCACTAGAAGCTCCCTCGGCGACCCGAGCACGTGTGTCTTTTGCTCCCGCCTTCTCCTCAAAATCAAGAGTGCTAATGAGATCCAAAACAGAAAACTCATGTCTCTTGTTTTTTAGAGAAGTAGCAAAATCGTTCCATGAAGGTGGAAGCTTGGCAATGATGGTCCCAACAACAAATTTGTCCGGCAACACACACTTAAAGTACTCAAGTTCCTTAGAGAGTGACTATATCTCATGAGTCTGCTGAACAACAGAGCGCTCATCAGTCATCTTATAGTCACAGAATTGCTCCATGACGTACAACTCGTTGCTAGTGCCCGAGGGCCCAAACGTGGCCTTGAGTGCAGCCCACATGTCTTTGCCACTGTCAAACAACATATACGAATCCACAATGGAATCATCAAGAACACTCAGTAGGGCGGCTTTGAAGAGGGTATCCATGTTCTGAAAAGCTTCCTGCTGTGTAGGATTAAGATCGCCCTCAGGCTTACCCTTAGTGGCGTCATAGCAGTACATGATCTGAACCAATATAGTGCTCTTGTGCGCCACCTTTTATATTGCACCCCCTTAAAAGTAGGCGGCTTCAAAAGCGCAGCAAAACCACTCGGAGTAAATTGCCTGTGATCAGCTTTTTGGATTGAATCGTTGAATATATGAGCAATTTAGTATGAGATTTAATCCGAATCAGCAATAAATAGATCATGACGACAATTGCAAACATCAAAGTAATGATGCGGACTAAGCCAGGAGGACAGAATCACATACTATACAGCGGGAGCAGAACCGATGTGGTTGATGTTGTCACTCATGTCGTTGATGAAGAGGTTACCGAGGTCGGGGAAGAAGGTTGTCGTTGAGGAAGTCGTCGCTAGCAGCAGTCACATGAGTGTGCTCCCCAAAACCTGATCGCCCCTCTCCCGTACAAGATCACGAAAGGCGGGGTTCGGAGGACTGCTGTCCCTTCTCGCGGTGCACGCCGGAAGGAGGGCTGGAGAAGAATTGTGTGGCGGCACTAAGATCTGGAAGGTGCGAAACCATATGATACAGCGGCGGCTAGGGTAGAGCATGTCAGGTCGGAGTATAATAGTAGGCCTTTGGCCCCCAAACCCCAAGTCCAAGTCAATAATAGCTCAAAAAAAGTCAATAATAGCCCCACCAAGGTTTGTCTCAAAAAAAACCCGGAGTAATTAAGGCATCCGTTAGTCCCTTTAGTATAAATACAATATCATTAATAATGGCCCCACCTTTTGTCTCACAAAGTAGAGTATGTTGGAGTACAACCGGCTACACGTTTACAATCCGCTTCTCTTCTCTCTCCTCTTCTCTCTCCTTCAACTAAGCACAAATACTATATTTAAATCCTTATAGCCTGCTTATGTATCTAATTATAGTACTTGCTCTAAAATTTATTATACACTGTGTAGTCTGAAATGCCGGGTGTGCAGCGGGCGGTGCCCTCGATCGGTGCACCGCTTCAATGGCGGAAGCAGTGAGAGGTCGCGTCGCCCTGACTTGCCATCAATGTGGAGCGGCGGGCTCAGCTGGCGCCGGGCGGGAAGCGCGCGCGGGAGGGGGGAGGGTTTTTTGTTGGGCCAAGAAGGTGAGAAGCCAACTTGGGATCGGTCCGGACGGGGAAATATCATGTGCTCCCATACTCTGCATATGACACTAGTCTATGTTACTACTCCCTCCTTCCGGTTTATAGAGATGTTTAGAGTAACATAGTAATATGTTACAGTACAAGTTACTCCCCACTATGACCAGCCTTGGCCTCTCCCAGTGCTCCACCATGTATAGCTGCTAAGCCTACCACGTAGGCATAAAATATGATGTGGCACCAATAAACTAAGCACCTATGCATTGAACACTTGAGTTACTAAGCCATTTAATGCACTTAGCACCTCATCTAAAGAGCATTAATAGTATAGCCAGCTGCTGGCTATAAGCCTACAGCCCATCTTATAGTCAACATGTACAAAGTGCCTAGGAGCACGTGCTAGAGCTGGCTCTTCATGAAGAGCCCGCTTACCTTCTCTCTCCTCTTCTCTTTCCTCCAACTAAGCAGAAATATACTACTATTTATTCCTTATAGCCCGCTGACTCAGCTCTATTGTACTTTCTCTAAGCACATGTAAGCACTTGCTAGCACCCCCTTGACCGTGGACCTTGACGGTGTACATCACCTTGTGTCTCATAATTTTCCTCGTCATCATCTGAGTCCTAGAAGATCTCACCCACATCATCATTAGCATGCAACCACCTTGATAGACAACATGCGCAAAAAGAGTAGAGGTGACTGGGGACGCACCACCACCACGTCGTGGGCACTCCGTATGTGCTCATGTGCGTGCAGCGTGCGTGTTTTTCCATCGGTGCTAGCTCTAAGGCCGAGGCTGCAGTCGTCTTCGTCTCCGACTAGTTGTTAAGCAACGGCGGCAAAGAGGTGTTGCAAGAGATGCGTATGCGCTGTTGCGTGCGAGCTTCGCCGTAGCACGATGAACCGGACGTCGCCGCGGATGGCGCACGCCTCCATGCAGTCGAGTGTGTGCGCATGCATGTGTTATTCACGTGCATTCTGCGGCCGAGCATGTGTGCATGCACGTCTTCTGTACGTGCATTGTGTGCTCCATGCTGTGCGCGTATGTGCATGAGTTGGATCGGATGGAGTTAGTGCGTTGGCTTGTGTACATATTTTCGAGTGTAGATTCACTCATTTTGTTTCGTATGTAGTCCCTTATTGAAATATCTAAAAATACTTATATTTGGGAACGGAGGGAGTATAAAACATCTTCAACTTAGCATCCTGATGTACCGTTTCTAGAGGTTAGCGAAAAGTTCATGTTCTTTTAGTTGTTTATAGGTGGGCAAGCGGCAAAAAACAGGGGAAAACGCGCAAGGTTCCTTGTAGACGCTCCACTGCGAGGTTCCTTGCTCCTCCTCGGTCGTCGGGAATCTATGCTCTTCAACTCTTTTCTTTTACGTGAGCTTTGTTCATCCTTTTCCCAACACGCGAGACATCTAGCATCAAGGTGCACGTGTCATGCAAGAAAATGGAGATAATCAGATAAGCAGTGCGTAAGTGAGTCATGCAGGGGGGGGGGGAGCGGGCAGAAACCCTTTTCCGTAACTGAGTTGCGCACTTCGATGGCACCTACGCAATATTTTTTCTCCTCGATGGCACGTGAATGCCACGTGAATAGTGCACGTACTCAACGATGGAGCACGGGATGGTAGCAATGACATGGTTAGCCCTTTCTTGGAGAGAGTATGTACTACTAGTAAATAACTTTGATGTGTCCCATCAACTCGCAGAACAACGAGAAGCTTGATTATGCCTTCTCCCTCGCCAATGCGTGCGCGGTGGCTCGCAGCACGAGGAGAAACTTTTGCTTACAAGCGGTGGACGTGCAGGAGTTCATTTGGTGTCACATTGCCAGAAGCACTACTGTAGAACCATCGACTTTCGGAAGAGGCAAAGAGCCAAGCGCAAGGTCACCTACTAACCTTAGGCTAGGCGTAGAGGGAGTAACATAAGTAGGGGTACCTCCTCCCTCAAAAAAAAGTAGGGGTACCTCCTTTTTTTTATTCTAGAAACAACCACACGCGAATATCAAGGTGCTGGTTACGTAGAACAAATTTCCTGCAGTCCGTGCTCAGCCCTCCTCTATTTCTCTTCTCAGCCAGCCAGCGGACGCGCGGAGCCCATCGTCTGTTTGCTCACATGCGGCACCACATGTCAATGAAAACACAAGAGGACCCACTGAACCTGCACATCTTTCACCTCGACGTGCTGGCGATGAAAAACAAATCCAATAAAGATCTTCGGTGGCCGCTTTTGGAGTTACTCAAGAGTAGTAAGATTCTATTTACAGTTTAACCCAAGATGCACATCTCGTGGCTTCAACTTATCAACTACTACCTCCATCCTAGTTTATAGGTCCCTTTTATAGTTTGTGCCAAATTTTGACTAACAAAATGTTAATGCATGTCAAGAAAAATTATCTCATTGGATTCATATTTGAACATAGTTTTGAAAAATATAATGTTTGGTGACATGCGTGAACATTTTCTTAGTTTAATCTATGGTCAAAATTTGGCACGAAATACAATGGGGACCAATAAACCCGGACAGAGGTAGTACTACTCTATTTTCTTTCATGACACGACCTGGATGCTGGATGTCCCACGTGTCGGCAAAAGGAGGAAGAACCCGACCAAATCTTCGGTTGTGCTCTCGGATTAGACTAGTTGTGCTAACTTAAAAAATTTATTGTGTACTCCCTCCATTCCAAAATACTTGACTTCCATTTGTCCAAAAATGGATGTGCCTATATACTAAAACATGTCTAGATACATATATATTTTGACAAGTAGAACGGAGGGAGTAGAATGGATGCAAGTTTTTGTATTGGGAAGAAGAGTACATCCATATATTGATAGAGCGTTGGAGTTGGCCTTACAAGTGGGACCGCAGTTGAGGAAACCGACTATCGGCAAACCCCCACCTCGCCCGCCGCGCGATGGCTGAGTTAGAGAAACGATGAGGTTGAAGAGATTGCTCTAGCACGGACTCTAAGAAATATGGTGTCAGATGGAAGTCGTACTGGTGGCGTGTGCCGTACTCCTGGACGTGAATGCTTGTTCTGGCCCATGCCACCCTACTACTCCTACTACTTACTATATAGTACTAGTATCGAGGATTCGAGGTGCTGGTTACGTAGTACAATGGCTACAGTTAAAACACCCGCACGACACGCGAAGCATGTGAAGCTAGTACAAATAGTGTACTACTATTGTTGATTGGCCTCATCCGATAACTTGTTGCAATGCACGTACAATTATGTATTCAGAAAATATTTTTTTGCCTCGTCGCACCAGTCACTCACAGAAGCAACTCGAAAGCCATTCATAAATTTAGTAAGTTTATCACATGCATATCATTTTATTACATACAACAGGCCATCAACCCACATCGACAACGAGGATACATTATAAATACAAAGTTTTCACCACACAACAAATAACAAGCAATGAAATGAACTTCAACTCAACCATTCCTCGGTGTTGGAAATGCTTGCTTTGAACCACAAGTGATTCTCTGGGATGAGGTATCTACTGTCGATCTCGAGACCAACGCAGGACTGATCATCCAAGCTGAAGCGACCTACTATATCAGTACCAGGGTAGGGAACCACGCTAATGTCCGAGGTATAGACACAGTTGCTTCTCATAAATGGTGCTAGTAACATTGTGTCAACAGCAGTTGGATCGCCTTTCACCATCATCGGATAGTTTTGTCCAAGGAAGAGCGAGTTTTCTCCAAGACTATCAATTCTGTACCAGGAAGAAGGTGTTGGCGCTAGCACACTAGTATCCATCCCGAATACCATGCAACAGGTGTTGGAATAGGTCCGGAGAGTGCGACCATGGGAGACTACACCTGCTTCCTTAGCAGTAACATCATCAGTGGGCTATATACACACGAGAAGAGGTGATCCATCGAAATTAGTTGCCAGGCGCCAACGAGTATATGGGCGCTGCTCGTCCTCATGCTCGTGATCATCACCATCATCATCTCCCCCTTGGTTATAAAAATTTTCAAGTATAGGTGGTGGAATGTTCACAGGACCTTGGAAACACAAGAAGAAGGTTAATTAGTAAAGGGAAACTTGCTAACCCGCATGCATGTGGATGAAACATTATAATTACGGTGGAAGACAAACATACCGAAATCATAACGATTCCATGCAAAAACCGTGCCACGAGTGGTGGCAGCAAACACAAGGCCCTTGTATTGAATTGCATCACAATACTCATGCGTGTACAGAAACTGATTTTTGAGCAATGTCCATCGAGTCAAACCAGCAATGACGGCAACAAGCTTGTTGAAGATAGCAACAACTTCATAGTTGTTGTAATTCCAAGAGTGGGTGGGAACTCAATAAATTGCTATCTTCCATAGAAGACAGTCACCATGATTGTATTTGAACGTGCGTACAATATCGGTGTGCTCAACCTCTGGGCAGTCTGCTGAGACTTTTGGAAGTGGAACCCGGTCACGAGTGTACACATTCACAAGTTCCCACTCGCAGTTGGACCCAATGTAAACAAACCAATCTCCATTTGCGCCTGCCCAAGCCTTGCCCTCAAGCAATGGCATCTTAACATCATACGTATAATTATCAAGCGGCATCAACTTGCACAGGGCGAGGCCTCCGTCGTGGCGGCGCCAGTCATCAGGGTCACGACGAAGAAGATAGGGGAGATCAAACCGCTCCTTGACTCTTGGGTTCCTTGTAATGATGTTATTAGTTGAGTCAAGAATGGGCTTGAACGAACCTGCCATGCTAGCCGAGGTGATGACGTCGCACCGATCAATGAGTTCCTCCACCACGTCATCTTTCAGATCGGGGCAAGAATAACGGGGTCGTTTCCGTCCTGTTCCCTCCATGGAGAAGACGATCGAACAATGGCAGAAGAAAGCATGAAGGGCTGAAGGAAAATGGAGGAGGGAGAGGAAGAGCGTGCGACAGCAGTTCCAAATCGAGAGGGAAAGGCGAAGAGTCGGTGGACGGTTGCCAGCTTGCCATGGTTCACGAAGGGGCGCCCCGGCCTACACGTCGGTTCAGAAATACTCCTACTACTCGTCGTCGTCTCACTGATATGTTGGAACGGGACCACATGTCAACGAAACATGGTGTGTAATTTCTCGTGCAAAATGCAATCTGATCGCGTTGGCCCGAGGTGCTGCATTAGTTTTTTTTTGAAAGTTTGCCGCATTAGTTATCGACCTTTATTTTTTTAACATGCAATCTGAATGGATAGCTCCCGTGGTCATCACACGTGAGCGGATATAGTGATGGTTGATTCGCCCAAGCAACTTATTACTGTGGGAATATGGGAGTACCAGCGGATTCAAGGAACAGAGAAATGATGGTTGCTTCGTCCGAGCAAATTACTGTGGCGAAGGTTGGGCTCTATGATTTGACTGCTCACTAGTCATTACTACTGCGGCGCAACGAACGGGGTGAATCTTTCCCTGAAGTTGTGTTGTGCACTCAATATTGCTGCATGGCAGGTGGAGACGGATGAAGGATGTCCAACATGTCGGCGAAACAAAGTTGAATTGTTTCTGGCATTGCTATCAATCCTTCAAGATTTGTTTATATGTACGCATAATTTTGATGAAATTGTACTGTGATGCTATGAAGGTTTCAACTCTGGTTCCCGCGGGAAAAAAGGTTTCAACTTAGGATTCATGTGTCTTGCCTCAAGATTATCTCGTTACAACATTCCATCAAATACAAATGAAACTACCATGGCTAATGCATCTCAATGGTTCGCATATCAGCGCCAATATTCACATCACAACTGAAGACAAAGTTGTGAGAAGGTGTACAAATAAAGAAAAAAATATAATTGATCGATGATGTTCGTAGGCATGGCTCCATTTCCTTGGCACAGTGTTCATTGCTTGGCAGCTAGTTTCACCCAGCTCTGTAGCCAAAAAAGAGGTGTATGAAGGACACCACAATCCGATCATTTTGTGCAGCTCCACTAAAATCGGGCAGACCATCCCTGTTTGCAAAGATATCCAGTCAGTGTGATTACAATAATAGTGGAACTAGATGATGAAACATAACACACATAAATATAAGTCGATCACCTCTACGATCTCTCTTTAGGACTAACTTCTTGTTGGAGAAGATTAGGAACGGAGTTGGATGAGGAGGATAGCAAAACCAATCTCCCTTTCCGCAGTCCCACAGAAATGTAAAAAACGTTGCCCGTGTGACATTTTGGCGGAACTGCACAAAACACTCTTCAGAAAAGTGATTTGTGCAGTTCACCAAAAGGTCGCAATAGCAACGAGGTGAAAATGGATAGCCCTGTTTGCAAAAGGAGGTCGAAAGGAAACAATTACTGCCCAATAACACGAGTTGAAGACACATACGCCGACAAAAAAGAAGCATGTTCCATGTAAAAAGGGAAAGATAGCACATGGTGGTTTATCAAAAATGGTTTGAGGACGAGATTGCAAGATGGAAAGTACGCCGGCCGAAATACGATTTAAGCAAACAACTAAAGAAGATCCACATGCAGCAACGTGGGAAGATGGGCAGTGGAGCAAGGCCGGAGGAAGCTATACCTAAGGGTCGTCAGGATGTTACTAGGAGGGCGCCGGCGGCCGGGATCTGCCCATACTGCGGCAGCGAGTGAGTGGCAAAGGCCCTACCGCGCCGGAGCTTGTTCATAGAGAACGACAGGTGCCGCCGATCGGGACGAGCTGCCTCAACACCGTCGAACAGAGAGATGATGCACATCCTCCCTTTCCGCCGGCGGACGGGATGCGGCCGGATCACTGACCAACACTGAGAGAGAGAGGCCACGGCGGCCTTGTGTGAGATTGTGTGACGAGACTCACGAGAGACAAACCCATTTTTCCATTTCCCCCACGGCAATCGTTTTATATTCTAGGTGTGGTACCCGACCCTCCTTCGAGTAAACAACCGCTACACGCGTCAAATTATCACGTGGGCTGCCTTTTCGTACAGAAACAAACTCCACCGTGTACCCGCGCGGGTGTGGCCGGGAACGAGACGTGAGTACGTGCGTCCTGCGTGCACTTCTTCTTTAGGTGCAGGTACGTACGTGGGTGGGTGTGAGAGAGATGGTTTGTGCGAAACAGAGGCAATGTGTTGATGATATCTAAATCAGAAAAACGTAACATATGCAATGTGTGTGAAACGGAGTCATGGGCGTGAGATATCGATAGAATTGAAAACAGGGATGAAGTGTGTGGCTGCGCGATCGATAAAGAGTGCCATCGAATTTGTGTTTGCCCACGTCAAAGATACAGGGCGGCTGGCCTACTGGAATTTGAGAGGGCAGAGGTGCAGTTCTTCTCCGTGGCATGGATACCTAC